>NC_030384.2:6049946-6089480 GCF_001625215.2 Daucus carota subsp. sativus | reverse complement strand
TATATAGAGTCATGCTCCAGTGAGAACCGATCTTATGGTGAGATATGAGATATAATCTCCAGCCACTCATTTAATACAATATTCATCTTTCACCATTCATTTAATATTTAATATTTCACCATCTTCTAATTCAACTACCTATCACCTTCAACCACCGCTGACCACCACCACCAGCTCCGGCGACCACCAGAACATCATGCCGGCAAACATAAAATCACACCGCAAAAACAAAAATCACCACCAGAAAATAAAAATCACCGCCAGAAAAATCAAAATCAACTCCAGAGAATTAAAATCACCACACCACCACCAGTACGAAACCAACCACGCCACCCCCAAATCCGAAAAAATCACCAAATACAAAACAAAGTCACCATCGGAAAAAAAAAAAAAACAATAGAAAATCATCATTTCCAATTCATCAGCTTCCGACTGTCTCTCTCAACCTCCTCTCTCTCTCTCTACATCCACACCTCTCTCTCTCTCATTCACTACATCCAACCTCTATTTCTGCCCCATATTCCATCATTAACTCCGACCATAACAAATATTACTATATTTTATAAAGCACCACAAACAAACACCATCAACAATATGAAATCACCACGTAAAAACAAAAAATCACCGAACCTCCACCAATACCATCTCTAGATCGGAGTATTGAAATCGGAGGTGATGTGGATCGGTGATGAATAGAGAAGAAAATGGAAGAATAAGGACGGGGCTTTTAGAGGGGGGGAAGCAGTCGTGTTTCTGGCGAGAGAGATGGAGAGGGAGAGGGAGAGAGAGAGATCTGTGTTTTTTGGTTCGTGGCTGGAGACGAGGTCGCCGCCTCGACTACGACGACGTTTTGAGCAGATCTGGCGGTTCGTCGCCAGCAGCAACAATGGGTAGTAGCGGATGGCAGTATAGGGTGGAGGTGGGCAGTGGATAGTTTGCCAGTGGGGGGTGGGAGGGAGAGGGAGAGTGTTAATAAAAGAAAATGTTAAAATATAAATGTGTGATTGTGATTGGATTTAGGGATAAAAATGTGGGGCTGAGATTAGATCTCATATCTCACATCAGTGGGGGTTCTCATTTGAGCACTTGCCTATATTATATATATATATTATATATATATATTATTAATATGTGTGTATGTATATAGGGTCCTACACTACAAACCCTTCTCAAACTAAAAACTACAAACTGAAATGAAAATTTCTTTAAATCACATCGAAACATAGCACATATGGTATAAAATCGATCGTTGGGTGATGAAGAAAAATTTAGTGAAGTCGGATTCAAAAAAAGTTCACCGATTGACGGGAAAATTTAAACCGAAAATTGAGGATTCTGCGGAATCATGTATGGGAGGGTGCATGTTTATTGTGTGGTGAATTCTAGGGGGGCATTAGATTAATTGATCTGATGGCTGAGATTGGTTTGTAGTTTTTAGTTTATTTTAGTTTGTTTTGTATTGAACACTTGCCTATATATATATATATATATAGACACACACACACACACACACAGATAGACACACATATACCAGTTCTTTATTTTCTTTCCGCATTACATTTGACCATGTTTTACTTTGTAAAAGTTGTGGCATTAAGGCATTAAACTGATAATGCTCTCCCTTATTTATGTTCTTCTCATTCAGCATCATAAAGTTTCAGATTAGCAATCGTCATAATATTGTTTATAGTTTTATATGGTAAATTTTTGTTAGCATCTGCACATTAGAAGCTTTAATTGGCATGAAAGGTGGTATATGCTCATGCTCATCAGAAGTTATTATGGAGATCTATTTTACATATTGGCATGAAGATGCTGATATGAGCACTATCTTCAGAATTGTGAAATTGAATTGCAAGACTAGGTATGCAATGAAAGTATGGAATTCCTAACTTGCTTTAACAGGGGGTCTATTCTTCAATCCGCAACAACCTATGTTGCATTTTATAATCTGTTACACAAATACCAACTTAATGTATCCCTCCCATTTCATCCTCCTAATTAATTAATTACTCTCTCTCTCTCTCTCTGCATTCCTTTGTTATATTGGAAGACAAATGTTTCTTTTGGTTGAACTAGTTAAGGAGAATATTTTCTCTATCACGTAGGTATTGGTATTGATTCCTAACCTTCATTGTTTCCAATTCATTAACAGGAAAAAGGGTGGCCAGTCGAAAAGAAGACCTTGTGGATATCGTTGAACATTTCAATGTGAGTAATCGGTTATGATTTATGAGTTATGACAATTAATCATCACTACCACTGTGATTCTGTCTTGATGTTGTCAGGTACTTTGAATGAGTTAAAATGTAACACTTGATTATCTGCTCCAGTAAAAAGCTAATCTGATTTTAAAAGATAAATGACAGTTATTAACCATATAGTTAATGGGTATCTTAAAAAACCAGAAAACTATATACATTAGCTTGCAGTAGCTACTGTCAAAATAAAATTTCATTGTTTCAATCAAATTAAATTTCGTGGAACTGACATATATATCAAGAACAGACTCACGATTTACTTCAAAATGTCAAAAGTTTGAAAGCAAACTATTTTCAGAGTGTTGATTTTCTAGAATCTGTATATTTTTTGGCATTCTGACGTAGTATCTACCTGCAATCTACTGTGCTTTACCTCAAGCAGATTGATGTCGAGAATCCGTGTGTGATAATGAGTCAAGATAAAAGTAGAGAATTTTTACATTCTGGAAACGCGAAGGATAAATTTAAGGTGAGAAAATTACAATTTGACTTGCAATTTCTTCAATTTTATCGCTCGTCACTAATGACCTCTTTGGTTTTCTGACATTATGAATTCAGTTTTTCTTCAAGGCAACATTGCTACATCATGTGGCTGATCTATTAAAAAGTATTGAAAAACAACTGATTGGTGCACAAGAGCTAGTTGGAAATTTGGAAAGTTCAATCAGCCCCATACTGAAGGAACTTAGTGAGTTGCAAGGAAAGATTAAAAGCATGGAACAAGTCGAAGAAAAATTTCTCAAAGGGCACAGCTGTTAAAGAAGAAACTTGCCTGGCCCATGTATATGACATTGATGATCAAATCCAGCAACAAGATGCAAGGATTGAACAAACCTTAAAGGTCGGATACCTTATTGTCAAGACCTAATTGAACGACAAACTGTAAGTAACAATCTTTGTACATATTATTTTAATATGCTATGAAATGGATGAATGAATTAATTACAGAAATTACGCACATTAGCAGTGAAACTGTTCCTTTACTCTTTTTTTTTTTAAACTTACATTCTTGCTTGCAATGAGTGTCAGGTCATGCGGTTGTTACCACCTTGATAATGAACACGCACAAGAATATTCTCTCTTACTATAATTCGTAATGAAAATCTGATTAGGAAAAACCCCGTGGATCAGTATCAGAATACACATAAGAGATGCTATGCTCCTTTAAATAGCATCAAGAAAGATAAATACTTTGCAACTTAACAAAAAATAAATTATTAAATAAGTACTTTGTAGGACTGTCATTTCTAATCATGTGCATCATGTGTACTGTCGAAGTTCTGACTCCTGCATTCCTTTCTTTCTTAATTTTAATCTTAAATTCAGTTGCAAGAAACTGAAACACTGAAGAATTACAATACCTGAATGCCTTAAACTGAGAACATTGTATTCTTCTTGTTGCCATTTAGTAAGGAAACATGTGGCCTTATCATATTTCATATATCAGATGCTAAGAATCACAGTATGTTTCATAATAGGTAAACAACAAGAAGTTAAATCTGCTTATCCTTTTGTTAACCTATATGATCAGATCGATGGTTCCCTATATGGCAGGTCAAGATTGAGGGGTTTTGAAGATCGCTTGGCCAAAAGAAAGCTCAAATTGCTATTCTGATGGAAAGGACATCAGAGGTCAGAAAGATGCAGGAAGAATTGCAACAAAAGCGATCAGAGGTACTGATAACATATGAATGCTAATGTGTGGCATTATGAATCAAAAGTTGGTATACACTTCTCTTTTATAATAATATTACAAATTGTGATGTCGAGCTCGTGAACATCTACATTGTAACGCTGAGCTCATGAAACAAGTTTGAGGCTGCAGATGGTCCTAAACTTGTATACTATACAAGCTGAGTTTGAGTGGATAATCTTGGCATGATCTCATTATATTTTTAGTGCTCTGTTCATAAAATGCTAACAGAGTTCATCTTGATTTCAAATTTTCCACATCTACAACTTAGAAGGCTCTGTCTTGAATCTCACAACTTGCTCATTAAATAGGCACATGGACCTTGTATGTTATTAACCTTTGGTTGTATGAATACTGACTTCAAGCATGAATGTTGGTCATTAATAAATATTTTCTGGCTTTTTAATGTAAGTCTGTAACCGTATGTTACATAAATGAGGTAGATTTTTACTGAAGAACTTCCACTTACTGTTGCTTTATCTCTTGCTATTGATTTTGTTTTTTTTTTTTGCCTTAGGCTACAAAAAAAGGTCCGAGCTAGAAGAAGATTGTAGCCGTAGAGTTAACGAGAACTAAAAAGGATGATGAAGAAGGCACAAAATGCTGAGCAACAAATTCGTGATATAAATGACAGGATGATAAGAATACAAGGTTTGTTCAGAGGCGGATTTACCTTGAGGCCCCAGGGGGCACAGGACCCCATATTAATCATTTATTATAAACTTTTTTTATATAGATATATGCATATATCTCATAAATATTACTTGAAGAGTGACTAATCCTCTACCATTTCCTTCTCCCTGTACACATGATCCATACCAGAAGGAGTCTCATCATAATAATAAGACATTAAACTGCTTGTTGTTAATGAGCAGGTGCATTTGATTTCATCTGCTTGCGTTAGTTGTATGTTAAAATTTTTGTGCATTCTAACACAAACTTCCTAGACCGCCCACTGGTTTGTTTGTTCAGTATATTGTTCTCTTAGCTGTTTGGTTGTTGTGGTCAACTTGGAACTCTAATTCTGATCCTTGTTATATTTGTTTTTGGTGTAGTTTTAAAGCTGTAGTAAGGTGTCATTAGTTTAATTTATCGATATTAGCAGTATTAGGCAATGTATGGAGGCCCTGTAACCAAATGTTTTTTAGTACAAGGATGTAAACGATCACCCTTTAGCAATTGGGACCTTATTCTGACATTTTGCATGGAGGAATTGGATTTTAATAATAAGAACTGAGGTAGCTGTTAAAATCTATTGGACATAAGCATATTAGGATGATAAAAAAATGTGTGCACAGTTTGGCAATATGCGACACCTCATACATAATTATGTTTGCTTGAATAAAATTTCAAGTATGTGGCATAATGGCCATATCTTGGGCACAATACATGTAACAATTATATTTCTATTCAGGAAAGGGAACCATGTGTTTGTAAGTAATTGCACACATAAGTTGGTGCCTGAGATAGATTAGGATAGGATGACAATATATAAATGTTTTTGTGGATGAAATAGTGTTACTCTATAGTAAAGTCTGAATTACTGTTCAGGTGCTGGTGCATGGCCGGAATCTTACATGTTAATAAATGGCTTCCATGATCCATGCACATTTAATTACTGCTTAGGAACACAACAGTAGTCGTTGCAGCACATCATTAGGAAGAATTGACCTTTTTGCTTTTACAAAATTTTAGGCTGAAGAACATGAGAGAGGAAACCCTAAGTGGGCTTAGGCAGGAGGTTGAAGAAGCTGTTATGCAGTTTGAAAGGTTTTTTTTTTTTAATGTGTATTCCAGAAATCTACCTTTGCACAGAATTTTTCATGTATTGTTGATTTCATATTAAAACAAGGTGCAATTGATTGTATTTTTCTTCTGATCTAGTGAAATGTAGTGCATATATATATATATATATATATATATATATATATATATATATATATATATATGTTACATTTGTATTATAGGCCCCGCACAAGTGTGTGTGTGTGTGTATATATATATTGATTTTTTTTGACTTTCCAGATGTAAAAAAGATGAGGAGTCTTATCCAATAGCATAGCAGATGCAGATATGATATGCGGAAACTCCAGTCCGCGGTATAAAACATTCCTTTATACGTTGATTTTTTTAGGGCCTGCATGTGGACACGCTTTATATTATTTAGCATGCCTGACTGATATTGGGTTTTTCTCTTCAAATTGATGATTTAATGAAGAAGGATCAACAAATCCGTTATACCATACTGATCTCCGTTCGCACCAAACAAACAAGGTTTGGACTATATCTATCATATTAGAATCTGCACTCTTAGAATGAAGATATGTTCACTGATACAAGCTTAAATGCCTATCTTGCTTGTTGCCAGGTAACGGCTTTGGAGGTGATAGAGTAAACTAACCTTTTAAGGGCAATAGAGAGACATCACCACCGATTTGGGAAGGCCGCCCATCGGTCCGATAGGGGTCCACCTGGTTAGTGACTGATATATTGTTTTTGCATTTGCGCCTTATGTGAAATGTTAAAATCAAATATTCCGAAAGGTTGAAAAGAAAGTTCAATGGAAGTAGAATTTATCACTCTATTACTCCATCTATCAATTTAGCAGTGAATTATATCAAGCTATTATACATGCAATGACAGAAACAATACGATGCGATAAAGTAAACGAGACACAAGACGTTTTAGCCAGATTTGACCCCTAGTTATGGTCTACATCCTGGTCTTTTATCAACTTGGTAAGAGAACATATAATTACAGAAGAATTCAACAATTACAGAATAAGAATATATCTCCTGTTAACCTAGTCACTGAAAGTAGCTTGTTGTAATCCCTTGTAACTTGAGCCGACTGTAATTAGCTCGACACTGACTTCCCCTTGCAATCCGTTCATTGAACCTCTGAATTTCTTGAGCTCCACTCCTTGAATTCCTTCGTTCGTTGAACCCTTTGCAATCTAGAACCAATGCCAATACTCTACCCGCTCCTCTGTTCTATATCAGAATCCTTGATCACCTTCAGTAACTCTCAAAAATAATCTTTTAAATACAAGAGAAGAATGGTTACAAACTCAATCTATATTCTCTAAAGACAATGTTTAAATCCTTGATCACTTTCAAAACTCTAAAAAATTATCTTTTAAATACAAATAGAAGAATGGTTACAACTAAATCTACAGTCTCTAAAGACAATATGTAAACTGTAAACACTAAAGCTTGTTTAGAGAAATTGTATGATTTTCAAATCTGTGAGTGTTATCTTTTTGATAAACCTTCAACCGTTTATATACTAGCACATAAACGGCTCAAATTTGAGTTTATAAATAGAAATGTTATTCTGACGTTAAACTCAAATTAGAATGCACAAGTATAGGAGACATGGTTGAGGAAAATCGTTACAAGAATACTCCTATAAATATGGAATATGATAGAGATAGTTGAGATGTTTTAAAAGAGTTTGAATCAGTCTCTACTATATCCTATATATTAGGAAATATGTTTTTGTATTAATTCAGTGAGCTTGAACGTATACTATAATATATTTATCAGAGAATTAACAATTTAGAAACTCTACCATGTAGATAACTCGTTATATTCTGGGTAGAACTTCGATTTTTGTTAGGACTCTGTAACAACAGGCTGTTTTTTATATAATAGCTTACTGTGATAATGATCAATATATTTCGTGCAAAACTGAGTTAGAACGAGATTAATGGCAGGCTACTATTAATATAATCAATACTGTTAAGTTACAATAATAAAGTGGCTTGCTATTAAGTGTGATCCTCAAAACTTGGGATTTATATAAACCTAGTGACAGAACACATAATCCAGTGAAGGAGGATCTATGAGACTTAGGAGTGAGTTTGTCCCGGTTCAGGTCGCCTTGCTCTCTCTCTCTCTCTCTCTCTCTGAATTTGGTTCGGTTCCGCCGTTCGGTTACTTCCATCAGTAACTGTTAGAACTGAGAATCAGACAAATATATATAATATTAATATTATATTATATGATATATGATATTATTTAATTGTCTACTCACGTACTATGATACAATTTTGTTGTTGTTAATATGTTGCTTTTTTAGTTTCTACAATGCAGTTGAACACAAGATCTTAGTAGTTAATACTTTATTACAAACAGTATCTGTCAAATTAAATGAATTTGGAGTAGAAAAAATATTGTCAAAATAAAAAACTTTAAAATGAAATATAAAAGCTCGGCACTTTTGGTTTGGAACTGGACACCTCGGTTCTTTCACAAAATAGTTCTGGTTCTGTTCTTGAAATTTTACTCTTTCGATTCTCGTTTAGTTCTATTCGGTTCGGTTCGGGTTGAAACCGTTGCTCACCCCTGATTGAGACCGATTTATCCAATATATATGTTTGATTAATGTTGGTCCACCCAAATAAATTTTTTGGGGAAAAGGCTTACTGATCATGTTAGAATCTATGCATGCATGCAGGTCCGCTAAGTGTTTAAATCATTAGTTTCTGGTTTTAATATCCATCTTTGCTTGATATGAATTTTTCACTAGGTATTTTCTGTGATCTATTTGGAAATAATATGGTATGGTGTTTTTGTTCGAATGAAAAATATCTTTATCTTTTGTTTGTTGATTAGTAATCTTTCTGAGGATGATAAATTGATGACTGCAATTTGCATTTTACATTTCTAGTTACAGTTCAAAGGAATTTAAGTGGTTCTGTTTTCATTGGTGATGATATTAATAAATAATTGACTTAAATGTAGTATGGATTCTTGTATTCACTACACCATTAGTTTTAAAAAGAGAACACATGGGTTCACTTGCTCTGAAGAGCCTTGCCATCATATAAATTAAAAGTATTCAAGGGCGATGTGTTTGTTAGTTGCTCACTTGAGGTGATAAATGGCAGAAATTGGTGGGTGGTGATAAGTGGGCTTATGCCGTAGAAAATGCAGTAGGAAGGTTGTTGAACGCTTTTATCGTGAATGATCATAAAGACAATCTTGTTCTGAGAGCCTGTGCAAGGGAAGCCAATTACAATCACCTCCAGATCATTATTTATGATTTCTCCAGACCAAGGTAGTTTAACTAAAATAGTGTTCTTATAAGCTTACTTCTATTCTTGGGTGATTATGCTAACTGTGTGCTTTATCTATTTTAGGCTGAATATTCCAGATCACCTGCTTCCTCAGATAAATCATCCTACTACAATATCTGTTTTACGTTCAGAGAATGCTACTGTGATGAATGTCCTAATTGATGTGGTAAATGGTGTTTTAACCTGTTTATCCCCTATTTGTTGCTCCAAGTTTTTTTTATAGTGCAGCAATCATTTCAGACTATAATGTCACTTGTATCCATCTCAAAATCAAATGAAAGAATCATATAAACTTCTCTCTGCCTTGGCTCTGTAGATCAAGTAGAACTTTTATTTTGGTACTTTATATTTTTTTAATCATTTGTATGCCTTTCAAAACAAGAAATTTGCGATTTAACCTTGGCAATCCTTCATGTTGTTCTGGGTTTCAAATGACCATGACTTAATTAAAATTCCAAAACAGACAATCTTACTAGTGCTAATTCATACATTTTACATGTAAATTAAGTCACATCATGTTTGAACACGAGTAGACTTTCAATCAAAAGTAGGTGGTCTACTTTGAATGACAGGAGTGTTCGATTTGTGACCTTCACATTTTAGAATTTAAGTATCGTCACTGCTAATCCTTTCTGTATCTGCAGGGTCATGCTGAAAGACAAGTTCTTGTTAGTGATTACAGTGTGGGTAAATCTGTTGCTTTCGACAGAAATATTCAGAATTTGAAGGAGGTTTACACTTTAGAGGGCTATAAAATGTAAGATATTGTGCTAATTTAGTCGTGTCCAACTTTCCTGTGCATCAAATAGATATTACTTAGTAATTTTCAGAATATGCGTAGAACAGTGTTTGGAATACATCATATTTTATCTTGGAGAATTTATTATGCATATCCAAGTTTGAATATGTTTGTATGACAGAGCTGTAAACAATTTAGTTTACGGTAAAATCATGCAAGTCTCAATGTCTCAAATTTTGAATCTCTGTCTTAATGTCTATTATATAATCCTCTGATTAGTTATATAACACATATGACACATAAAATGTTAATTTGTTAGTACATTAATGTGTCTTCAATTGACTACCTTTAGATTATTCATCTAGTCGTACGTTGCAGCAGCTCTGCTTGTTGTCATTTAGATTTGAGTTGAAGAGTGTGAAGTCATATTCTCCTGTTTGAATTTGTTTTTGCAAGATTAAGTTTACTCTGGACAAATTGAGTCATGCTCGCACACGAAACAGAGATTCCAGATTCAATATAATTTCAAATTTCTGGGACATGGACTTGTTTGTGGTCAATTTTTTGACATTCGACACAGATCTTGCTTTTTAGGTTTTAGGCACGTTTTTCCATCACGTAACTTGAGGGTATGGAAATGATGTTTGATGGCATATGTTTGTGTGTGTGTGTGTGTACACTAGCCTATAACCCGTGCGTTGCACGGGTATATTTTAATAGTTAATAAATTTTTATGTGTTTAAATTATTTATTTATTTTAATATGTTGTAAAATATACAAAACTCAATATAACGTTTTTTATCAATTTGATTTAAGTGATCTAACGGTTATAGTGCACTATACCGGACTATAAACCAATGACCAAATTTTTGCATGTTAGCTTTAATAATCGTTTCCTTTCCTAAAAAGCATGTCATTAAAAAGGAAATTTGAATTTTAATGTTTAGCTTTAATATGCTTGAGGAATTTGCTTTATATAATATAAAGATATCTTTTGTTATTACGTAATCTTAACCGTTTATCAGACAATAAATCTAGCAGCTCGTATTTATTTTATGGTACTATTCCAAACAATTAAATTATCCTCCTTACGCTTATTATATATAAGGATATAATAGTATAGATTTTATTCAATAAATGCACATCAAATTTAGTTGGTTTTTTTAGTTATAAATACGTAGATTTTTATTTTGAAATTAATCACTTACTTGTAATGTCACAATTCTTTTGCAACTACAGATTTTACTAAAAGTGTCCCTCACTTGCTCCTATTTTTATGTGGTAAATAAATAGTTTTATTGTTCATATAGCAATGTTTTTCTATGGCTGATAAATGACAATTAACTTAGAGGATCTTGTGGATTAGCTGTTGCACTGATTCAAATAAGTTTCAGCTTTGACTTCATTACTTGCAATATTGTTTTAGCTACTATTGCAATTAATAATGAATCATGTTTAGGTTCTCCCGTCGTTCAGCCCAGACTACTCTCCCACCAAATAGGAATGTACGAACAGGCCGCTTATGTAGTTCTTTCGATGATCAGATTAAAAATCTTGAAAATGATGCGTCACATATACAAGAGGAAGTTCGACAAGCAAGGGAAAAGAGAAAGCGCTTGGAGGATGGGCATCATAATCTTCGAGATGAATTTCAACTTGCAAAGGTGAAATCTTCATAACATTCTTATTTTGTTTCTGTAGGGTGGGATTATTATTAGTATAGCCATTTTCTTAAAATCTAAGTCATCATTCACACTTATAATGTGAGAGGCACTAGGAATTGGAAAATATGTTTGTTGATTATATAGTGAAGGACAACTTAAGCTGGCTTATAGAAAATAGACTATAAGTAACTTGGTATATTCTCCTCAATATATTATTTTACGAATTCTGTGAATTATGTATCATGAATTACTGTGCTAGTTTCTAATTGATAAGCAATCCTTTTTGGTGAACCATTGACATAGTAGTCAAATGGAATATTTTTCCCACTATTATTCCTAAAACTAAGGTGAGGTAAATATTAGCTAGTAGTGACATATTAAAGTTGATATGTCCAATATGAGAATGTTAAATATGATTTTATATGTCAGGGCATAGTCAAAATCCATTAAAGTTATATTGGTTTGGATTTAGATGTGTAAACCTTTAAAGGACGGCCTTTTTGTTTTTCTTTCTCCATATAGTTCATAAAAGTTTAATAAATTTTTAAGTTAATTCTGATTTGTACAATTTTTCTATTTCATATTTACAATCATGGATGTGCTGGTTTGATGATCAGTATTTTTCTTTATGTTTAGAGGCGGCGTACTGATGTAGAAGGCATCCTGAGGTCAAAGAAATTTGCTTTGCAAGACACAGAGAAGTCATATGCATTAGAATCTAGTTCTCGACCAACATCTAATGTTGATGAGCTTTATCAGGAGTTATCTGTTTGTTCCTTTTTCTCTTTAACTTCCTTTCTATTTGTCTTCAGGTTTTTTGTTGACTTCTGTTCACATGTCTTTTTTGTTTATGAATTCTATCCAGCTTGCTAAAAAGGAGATTCAAGAAAGAGAAAGTAAGTTGGAAGAGATTCAAGTTAGTGCGGCTGAAGCAAAATCAAAGCCAGTGAACTAAAAGCATCATTTGAAAATCTCTGTGGTATGTATATCTGTTCTCTATTGAAGCATATGTGTTTGTGTGTGTGTGTACAACTTCTATGTCGATTACAGATTTTTCTTTGCCCATATAATAGAATCAGCAAAAGCAGAGATTCATGCTTTTGAGAAGGAAGAACAGGACATGATGCAGATTGAAGAAGATCTGCATGGTGCAAAAGCGGTCTGTCTCATTCTTTACTCGTATTGATGCTATCTTTGATTCTATGTCACTTCCTGAATTGTGCAATCTTAATCTTACTCTTCTCTAGGAAAGGAATCGGTTTGAACTTGCAAAGAATGAGAGGGTAATTCCAAATATCAAAGAGGCGGAATTAAGAAAAGAAGATCTTGAAAACAATCGCAAGGTACATCATTTAATGTGTTTGATAAGCATCTCATTACTTCCCTCCCGAAGCTTCCTGGGCTGGCATAACCCATATCATTCTTTCGTCGTGTCTTTTAATCATTTCCTAGGGTGCTATTGTATCACTTTTTATCTTGTGTTTATTGCTTTCTTTTGTGATCTCATGCATCTGACGATCCTTCGTATACAGGATGAGATAGCTCTTTCTTTAGGCGAATATTCAGTACTTCATTTAAGGTTTAATGTATTTGCCTGTCATGACTTTATTTATGTGGTAAACTTGAAGGTGAACTACAAAAAGGCTTCTATCATTTGTCTGGAAAGTGAGATCCAGGCTTTAGGAGGGAATGATGGAAGCACTCCAGAACAACTAAGTGCACAATTGACTAGGCTTAATCAAAGACTGCAGCGTGAGAGCCAAAAGTATGGTAACCACTCAATTAGTTTGTGAATAAAATACCACACAAGTATAATATGCAGGAAATGTACTTTGCAGTTATCCAGAATCTATTGATGATCTTAGAATGATGCATGACAAGAAAGAGCGAAAGATTTTTAGAAAGCGGCAGACTTACAAAATGTTTCGTCAGAAACTACATGTAAGCAAAATATATCTATAATTACCAGTTACCACATTATAAGTTTTATTCATATATGTGACTACCACAAATCAAAGAGCAGACTTAGAAATGTTTCTTACCATCTTTACTGTTTTTGTTTGCTTAGAAGTAGTGACTACGAATGCAGCTCATAGAGTCGAATCTCTCTCTCTCTCTCTCTCTCTCTCTCTCTCTCTATATATATATATATATATATATATATATATATATATATAAATTATTTTTTTTGTTTGTTTATTTGTGTTTGTGTGTTTATTCTTGGAAGGTACTGGTCATCCTCTTGCTCCTGTTCTTCTGGATATACATGCGGCCATGCTCACAAAAATATTAATTTATCATTCCTTTTTAATGCGCTTAATTTCAGGCATGCCAGAAATCCTTAGAGTTGCGATATAGCAAGTTTCAGAGGAATGCAACACTTTTGAAGCGGCAGTTGACTTGGCAGTATGATATTTACGGATGATTATGATTCTTGTCAATTGTCATTCAGATTTCTCTTTAATTTGTCTTTTTTGTTTAATTTATATATCCAAAAAACTCCTTCAAGCTAATTATCTCGTTGTTGCGCAACAGATTTAACGGACATTTACGAAAGAAAGGGATCAGTGGCCAGATTAAAATTAGTTATGAAGATGAAACCCTCTCGATAGAGGTATTTGTTGTTGATGACGTGATTACTGGTTTCAGGTATTATTATTTAGGTTATTGGCCTGGAATTACACCTATAACTTTTTGTCAATGTACTTTCTTTCAGGTTAAGATGCCTCAAGATGCATCAAACAATACTGTTCGAGACACTAGAGGGCTTTCAGGTACACTATTGATATATTTAATTCAAAACATATGCTACTCGTATGTTTTATCAATTAGTTATCTGCACTTCAATCTCCAGACTCCGCCTGTTGTAAATATTCGAAAGTAAGTTTCATTCTTGTTGTTTGGTTAGGTGGTGAACGTTCTTTTTCTACGTTATGCTTTGCTCTGGCACTTCATGAAATGACAGAAGCTCCATTTCGTGCAATGGATGAATTTGATGTGTTTATGGTAGTTTCCATGGCTAAACTAATTTCTGTCATTTATTTATATAAAAACTTAATTGTTTGTTTTTATGTCATTCTTTCAGTTCTTTAACTAGCGAAATCAGTCCAAACAAAAATCATATTTCTTTTGTTTATCAGGATGCAGTTAGTAGAAAGATTAGTTTAGACACGCTCGTTGATTTTGCATTGGCACAAGGATCACAATGGATTTTTATCACCCCTCATGATATAAGGTAATCACTTATCAGCTATATACCTTCCTCATATGTTTATATGGACACCGTTGTTCTGCATGAAATCCTTATATGATTTATTATTCCAAGAACCAAGGCTTAAAGGTCACTAAATTTCTGCAAATGTAGCTAGCACTATATATCAGGTATTAAACTTTTAGCAGAGGAATGCGTCGTGGACCAAGATTAAATACTGTCTTCCATGTATGGAACTTCGGAAATATTTTGTTAAATATATGTTTGTCTGTTATAAGTAGTCAGTTCACCATCACATCTGGTTTGAAGAAACATCCTGCATCATTTTGATTAAAATGTGAGACCATTACCAAGACTTTCATGCAGGAAAGGGAAGATAGTAAAGGATAGTATTAATATTGTCCCATAAAAGATATTGTGTGAATTACATAATCTAAATTTTTTATTCAAAGAGAAAATTCGATTTATGGGAAGTACTGAACAAAGTTGTCTAGTTACTCAAAATTTAATAGATGTGCTGTGTTGTGGAAAACAGATGCGGCACCTAAAGTTATTTGAAGTGTAAAATCAATACTATGTGAATATCTTTTGTTTATGGTTGGTATTTGCAAATTTACACCAATATGTAACCCAGGGTCTCCTCTGTGTTCCTTTAAAGGTTTTGGAAACCAAGTTTTTAGAAAAAAATCATATTAGTTTTTGTCCTTTGGAGGTGTACTTGAGTTTCAGGATTATGAATACTGCATCAACTCACTAATAATTTAATCTATTTTGCACAGTGTGGTGGGGAATGAATTGTGCACGAGTACTTTTTGAATCTACTTGTCATCTAATATCTTGCATGAAATCTATATAAATATATTGATTTGTATGTATGTGTGTGTTTGTGTTTTGGATTTACCAGAACTTGGGAAGTCTGTCAGTTAGAACTTGTAGGCTGTAATATCATACATAAACTGTGAATCTAATTCTCATAATATTGTTTCAGCATGGTTAAACAAGATGAGAGGATTAAAAAACAGCAAATGGCGGCTCCTCGTTCGTAATTCTTCTAATTTCTGGAGTTTGAAGAATTGATGTAATTATATTGTTCTTTATTATGCCTGCATAGAGACATGAGACATCCGCTAACTAGTGGAATTGTTTGGTGGTGATTAAGATTTTGCTACCTTAAGTGAAATTTGTACATCTGATGGATTCTGTTCTTTTTGGAAACTGTGGCACAAATTGGTTAGCAGTCAGTTTGATGGTAGGAAGTGATAGTATATGTCTTGTTATGCGTGACAAGGGAGAAAGTATTTATTGTAAACCGCAAGTCGGTCTTCATCTCTTCTACCGAAAAGGTTTGATTGGTCACCATAAAGTTATTATTTACTACTAGCATTTTGGTGTGGTCTGCTTAATATTTATTAGATGGACGCCCGTGCTAGTCCGGATATGTTTCTTTTTGGGTTTGTTAAATTACAATCTTTTTTATAAAGGGAAAATAGTTTTTTTTGTCACTCAACTTATTATTTGTTTAGAAACCTACCACTGAACTATAATTTTTTTCTTTTTTGTCACTAATGTTAGGTTTGGAATTTTTTTTGTCACTAACGTTAGGTTCGGATTTAAATCATTAACACTATGTTATTTTTTAGCATTATTAAAATATAGTGTTAGTCTGTAATATAATGGCGATCTGATATGTGTCTATATTTTATATGTAGTGTCCTAGGTGGTTTACCTTGGAGGACGAGAGTTGGACACATATTTTGAGACTCCGAAAAATTTCAAAAATTATTTTATTTTATTTTTTCTAGAATAAAATTTAATGTTGGTTTTTTTTCCTTAAAAAAAACGTTAGATTTTTTTGTCACTAACGTTATGTTTTAATTTGATTATTAACAATATGTTATTTTTTTAGCATTATAAAAACATAGTGGTAGTCTTCAATATTATGGTGATATGATATGTGTCTATAACATTATATACAGTCATCTATATGTCCCCTAGCTAGTTTACCTTGAAGTACGAGAGTTTAACAAGCATTTTAAGAACGTAAAAAATTTAGTTTTATAAATTATTTTAGGACTCCACAAAAATATAGTATCACTTGACTTTACAGTTTTTTACCACTACTTGTCACGTATTTTAAGGTTCCCACTTTTTATAAATATAGTTCCATAAGTTAATTTTGAGATTTCCTTTCTGAGTAAAAAAATCCGTATTCTCGTCCTCCAAGATAAACTACCTAGGACACACATGGAGTACTACATATAAAGATATAGACACAGATCACCATTATATTGCAGACTACCGAAAAATATCGTTTCAATAGTCCGAAAAATAGAATAACATAGTGTTAATAATCAAATCCGAACCTAGGGTTAGTGACAAAAAAAAATCTGAACCTAACATTAGTGGCAAAAAAGAAAAAAATTATAGTTCAGTGGTAATAATCAAATCCGAACCTAGCGTTAGTGACAAAAAAAAAATCCGAACCTAACATTAGTGGCAAAAAAGAAAAAAAATTATAATTCAGTGGTAGGTTTCTAAACAAATAATAAGTTGGATGGCAAAAAATTTATTTTCCCTTTTATAAATTTGTTTTGTGGATGTATTCTTTTAGATACTTTTTTACATTGTGAATTGTAAATTTACAAGTTGGGGCTAATAATGATTAGCAAATTGAAGCCGGACTTCAGTTATAATCTAATAAAGAGAATATTTTTAAAGAAGAGATAAATTGAACCCATTGTTTTAATATAATTTGTTAAAAAATTCGTTTCATATTTTTCTTAAAAATTAAGATCTACATTTCATGCATTATTTTAAAAAAAATGTACAACCATTTTTTCATCTTATTTTCATGAATTGAATATTCATTTCTCCCTTTTACACTACTTTTTCTTCTTTTTAGATTTATTAATACAATAATAATAAATAATAAAAATAAAGATTGTTGTTAAAAGTGATAATGTTATTTTTAAGAAAGTTATCGTTATTGGAGTTACTCTAATAACAGTTATAAGACAATAATAGAATGCTAATTAGAGGAAAGAAATATCAATTAACCTCTTTTTTACAATAATATCATTATTCATGTTAATGATTGAGAATATCATTTTGATGATGCACATTTTCAAAATCGATATCACACGTAAAATAATTTTTTTTTATATAAGATTGATATATATTGTCACGCAGTATAATTGTGATACTCGTTTTCAGAATAAGTATCTTTTTAAAATTTCATTTCTCATTATTATAGAGTTTTTTTTTATATAAAAAATCACATATTCATCTATACATATACCATCATCCATCAATACCACCGCTTATCATCTTTACCATCTTATGATCAATTATCTTTAATCGAGAAATTATAAATATCAAATATGAATAAATTGGGAATTGAATTTCGAAAGAAATATTAAGATAGTATTTATGTTCATTATTTTTAAAAAGATATTTTACACAAATATAAAAAAAATAATATTTTTATATTCTCTCTAGGTTAATCTAATCTAATTATATACTTATATATAATAAGCGTAAGGGAGATAATTTGGTCGCATGGTCACATGGTCCAAAAGCTTATCATCCGTTGGATCGTATATTGAACAAATAAGTACCGTTAGATTAGAACAAAATTAACTCCTAATTCTATAAGGCAACTGATATCTAATTACATGTTTATAATTCCTTTTTTAAATCCAAAACAAATTCTGTCTTTCACATGTTTATGATTTTTTTAATCCAAAATAAATATTTCCTACCAGCTTTAATTGTAGAATCATATAAATGGCACCGTCACAAAATTATTTTTATCTAATATATTTTAAAATTAATAAGCCGGATATTTGAATCCAAAATAAATATTTCCTACCAGTTTTAATTGCAGAATCATATAAATAGCATTGTCACAAAATTATTTTTATCTAATATATTTTAAAATTAGTAAGCCAAATTTAAATCATACTCCCTCCGTCCCACCAGGTTCTTTACGTTACTTTTTGGCACGCATTCTAAGGCTCCTATAAAGTATACTTACATTATATATATATTTTTCAAAAAAATCTTGAAAAAAAATTTGATGTCTAAATTTTTATTCAGAAAAAAAATAATTTTAAAAAATATTATTGACCTATCCTTTATAAGAGCCTCAAAATGCGTGCAAACAGTGAACGTAAACTACCTGGCGGGACGGAGGGAGTATTATATTAATTCTAATATAAAATACATTTATAAATATAATCTAATGGAAGTTGACGTCACATATTCTACTCAATATATATTAAAATTTGATAGAATAAATTTAATACTTTGGCATAATACATAAGAGAAAAGGAATGGTTTGATTACAATAGTTTATTTGAAGTCATTAATGACTGTGATTGGTGTATTTTATATTACATCGCCACTGTCGGATGATCCAACATGCGTAACCAGTTTTTTTTTTTTTTTTTTACAGAAACAAGTCTAAAAAGTAGAACCTATATACTTTTACAATAGTTCTGACTTACAAACAAATCATAATTTCAAATTTTATTTAATTAAAAATTTTAATTTAGTATTTATAAATTAAATTCTTTCACACCACTTACAATATATTTAAAAAATTTATAAATAATTAAAAAGCTCCATATATTTAAAAAATTTATAAATAATTAAAAAGCTCCCGTGCCTTGCACGGCTATAAGCTAGTTAATAGAAAAGCTGCAGCGGTAAAAAACAGTAAAAATAGGTCTGAGACCAGTTATTTGAATCCCAAACAGACCTTTAACTCAGCCCTTTCTCTCATAAAATCCGGGGTTTCTGTCAACTAGGTAACTTCTTTCCCCCTTTTATTTCAATTCCGCAGATTAGGTTTCAATTTTATGAATAAGATCCTGTATGTATACTGTATGTGAATGCTCTAATTTGATAAAATTGCACATAATTGCATATGGTACTTGATCACACTGATTCATTTGCTGGCTCAATTATAATAGAGGTTGCAAATATCTAAGACCATTTTTAGTTATACATGTTTTTTCGTATGTAGCCGAATTGGATGGGTAGCGGAAAAAAGACGATTTGGAGCCATTTTGTTGACATTTAGGATGAGAAGTGTGTACTTTGTTATTTGAGAACTTTTAACTCCCAAGTCCGAGTTAATTAAGAAAAATTTATTTATAGATTAAGGATCTTGAAAACGGTTGATTTGAAAATAATCGGTCTTTACATTTTCAGTAACTGTTTAGTGTTCACTCTTGTTAGTGTGTCTGTGTGCACGTGCATGCTTTATCTTGAGAAATTGAAGCTCTCTATTGAGCCTTATTATATCATGGTTCTGTTAGCTTGATTTACGGGGGTGTATTCGATTGGGATTTTAATGGATTGTTTTTAGTCTATGGATTTTAATGGATTGTATGGGATTTTGATTTTGTGCGGATTCTTGATAAAATGTCGCAGAGTTGATGGGATTTAGGTACAATGCTTCAAAATCCCATTGATTTTGATGGGATTTCAAAAAACTTAAAATACACTGAAGAATGTCACAAAATCCATCATTTTATGAAATGAAAAAAAATCCATCAGCATTTGAATACCATCAGATTTTAATGGATTTTAAACAATCCCAATTGAATACCATCGGATTTTAAAGCATAATTTAAAATCTCAATTGAATACCACCAGATTTTGTAGCATAATTTAAAATCCCAATTGAATACCTCAAGATTTTAATGGATTTCAAACAATCCCAATCGAATACCCTCGGATTTCATGAATGCAGAAAAATGCTTTAAAATCCCAATCCAATACACCCCTCTTAAGCTAATTGTCTTTTGCTGGTCGTGATTTTTATCATGGTAGAGGGGAAATGAAGAAGGAAAAAGGGGTTGCATTTGGCAGTAGTGCTAGTAGCAGGGATTATGATGAATCTGAATACAAAGAAGAAGAGAAAATGAATATCCCAGCTGTCCGGTTCTCTACCCGAAACGCTTCCTCCAAATACGATTTCGTCAAGGTCCTTTTTCTTTTGTCTTTATATTTTTGTTTTTCATATTCTTTTATGTGCTCTCTGCCAGGTAACATGTCTTTATCATTGGTCTTGTAATAGTGATCTTTCAATGATTCAGGTGAAGGTGTGGCTAGGCGATAATGCCGATCATTACTACGTCCTCTCCAGATTTTTACTCAGCAGAATGCTGACTGTTACAAAGGTCCTTACTCCTTAATATCCTCTATCTTACATGGTTGCTTTGTCAATGTGCATACTTCATTATTTTTCAATGTTTAGTTTTGTTTTCTGCTGACATAATAACACATTTTGGCACCATAGTTTAGCTACATGCTGATAAACTAGCACGTCTTAGCAACATACTTATGCAGCTAGTTTGGTTGGCGGTTACAACTCCTTTTGGTGTAAATCCAGTACTTAGGCCTGTATACAGTTAAATTTTTACACACGTAGTAACATACATTGAAAATATGTGCACAAGTATAGGTTGTTTACCGTTGTAAAATTTAGTCTCATGGCTTTAATGTAATGGGTTTAGTTCTCTGGGCAACCTATTACTGTTGGGGCGAGCCAACCTTGTTAATAACAGGGTCCCTTGTCGGATGATCTATAAGTATTTAAGTGAATATTGAATAATGCGAAGATAGTTATGGATCATACATTAGATTGTTTAAAGTATTAATGTTATTATTGAGAATGAAGGATTGTCTGGAACTGCAAAGGCGCTCCTAAGGCTAGAGTGGTCAAAAGTTTGATTATCACTTCCCCTTACTCTATACTTCAAAATATCTCAACTATAAGACAAAAATCATGATGCGAAAAATAATTTTAGGTACTTAAACATTTCTCTGTTACTCTTTTTTATGACTTTGTTTAACATATGTATAATAACTTTAAAGGTTACAATGATTTATATATTTACGACAGTTTGTTTTTGAGATTATATATCTTATGGAAGATGGGGTTACTTACCAGCAAACCTCTATAATTGTGAACGTTTTCAATGTTCTAGCTTGGTTTTTTGTTAATTGAAATCACTTTGGTACTTTGGTTTTCCAGTTATGACTTTTGGTAATGTGCTGTATATAACAAAAAGATTTGCATTCAGTATATTTTTTTAATTCTATGCAATTTCCAAGCTTCAACAATTTTTCTGTGCAGATTCCCAATCACGTAGCCCTTAAAATTGCTCTTGAACTCAAAAAGCTACTCATAGACAACAGCCTTTTGGACGTGTATGTTATTTACTCGGCAATCTCTAATTTTTTGTTTCCCTCATTTGTTACATTTATTACTTAATGATTCCATGAATGTTATTTCATACGAAAAATATTTTGCAGCTCGCAGTCCGACCTTGAAGCTAATCTGTTTAAGGTATATCACTACGTGTTTCATTTTATCTCTTATTTTTTCCTTGCTCTTTTTTTTGTTTGTTCGATTATGGTTAAACTTTACTTTTACTTCCGCTCAGTGGATGCATGTTTCCTTGATTTGAAGCTTTAGCTTTTGTACTGAAATCTGTGATTCATTTTAGAAAATTGTAGTACCCTTTATAGTTTTCTTTTGATTTTATCGTACTTACCACAAGATGATGAAAAATGACAACAATGCTATAATCTTTATCATTATCTGTATATACGAATACAGATACAAACAGTCACCCGTTCCTTTTGTAGAAGAGCATGCCTGAAATTTTAGTCATTGTAGCAATAGCTTTTGCCAATCTTTGTATCTTGAAGCCTGTTAATTTGTCTCTCTTTACAGCTAATGGAGCGACGGGGTTATGGAGAGGAGTATATAAATCGTTACAAGATGATGACAAGGTGATTAAGTTTTCACTGGGTCCTCTGAGTTCATCTTTTGTGTAAATCTAGTTTACTCCACTATTTTACAAGTTCTGTCAAGTTAGAGCACCAATCAAATATAGTTTCAATCCTTAATCACAATCAACAACTTAGCTCACTTTAGCCTGCCACAGTCTAACCCAAAAGTCACTGGTGAAAACTCAACATGTTTCAAGGTGGAAAGACCTCTTACCATTTGCAACTGTTGCTTTGAGAATTTCTTGTATGCTCTAAATGCCTCAACTTCAACTGGATACTTATGACTTTCTAGGTAGTAATGTTTTTTCATACATATGATTTGGCAAGTAATTCTTTCGGGTGCTGAGCTCTAATTTTTGGATCTGTTCGTGTAATGCATGTATGGTGCGTATTCTTATTTACAGCTTTCTACTTCACTTTCACGCGCTTCCAACAAGATAAATAAAAATTTATATATAATGCTCTTGTTGTAATTTGTATATATCGGTGTTGTAACTGAACAGGAGTACTTCTAAGCAACAAGTCATGAGGGGGTGCAACCAATTCTGTCATGTGTCGTTTCAAATAAGAATTAGTTTTTCACTGACTATATTTTAGATAAAATAAGAATGTGGGTGACAAAAAGGGAAAAGGTCATTAGATGCCAACTTTAATCCTCACGTACATTTTTCTGTCCTTTAGATTTCACCATCAAAGGGTGCCACTGGTTATCCTTGTGTGTGGAACTGCCTGTGTGGGAAAATCTACAATTGCAACCCAGCTCGCGCAAAGGCTAAACTTGCCCAATGTCTTGCAGGTTAAATTGTGTTACACTAATTGCTTTATCTGTTTCTTTAGGTTTATTGTGTTTCTAATTTTATTTTTTTTTCCTGAAAACATGCATTTGTCTCTAATATTGACTTTTATCGATGTGTATGATGTTACAGACAGGCATGGTGTATGAGCTGCTACGGACATCAACAGAGTATGTAACTAATTCAATCATTTTTTTTAATGTCATTTGAAGTCTGATAGTGCAAAGCTGTTATTATCCAACTACAAGTATGGAAATCACTGTAGTACTATACATTCTGTAGTTCTGTATAGATTGGTTGATGATTATACATCAGTATTATTTTTTATTGACCAGGTTTTCTTAGGTAAAAAGTGAAATTTGATGAATCTTAATTTAGAGACAAGTTTTTGATGTAATACATGGTGGATTTGGGCAAAATTTATGAATCATGATTAGAGATTACTAGTATTGAGTCTCACTTATTGCTGAAATATTAATAATTTCTTTGTACATAATAATTTGAACATGGGGCATGTGAATGCTCAATAAATCTAGTTCTAGGATACGAATAAAACTCGTAAGATAATAAATTTCTGTTTGACCATAGTAAATTGGAGGTGCTGATGCGAGTTCTTTCAGTGTGAATTTTACCCTTGGTAATATTTCAAGTTTTCCAAATTATTTCTTCAATTTGTTTGTATGGATAGGATAGTTTCTACTTGCTTATCTAGTTATTAAACATAAGCTAATTTTGTTCTGCTCTTCCGATATTATCACAGTGCACCATTGTCTTCTTCCCCTGTATGGGCTCGACACTTCAGTACTCCAGAAGAACTAATTACTGAATTTTGTAGGGAATGTAGAATAGTTCGAAAAGGTATTCCACATGTCAGAAAGTTGATTTGTAACTCTTTTAATATATCTATGGAGCTTATAATAATTGTTTTTCAAATTGACTTGCCTTTTAGGTTTGGCGGGTGATTTGAAGAAAGCAATGAAAGATGGAAAACCAATTATCATTGAGGTGCAGAGAACGCCCTTTTCACGTATATAAAGTTTCTCTTCCCTCTTGGATTCCCTTTTTATCCTCTTTTTAAAACATATTTTTCCTTGCGGTATTTCTACCCAGTTATAGGTATCTTAATTTTTTTTAATCTTAGACTAAAAGCTACAATCGGATAACAGAACCAGGAATAGTCTACACTTCTTATAGCCTCACACCCATCCCGGATAGTGGCAGAATAAATTATTCTCATATATGGAAGGACTTCATCTGCTTTCCAACTTTTTACTTTTTGTATTTGTATCAGATGGCTGAACATGGATATGTTTGAGTCAAAATACAAGAGCATTTATGTAATTCTTTAAAATGTGCCTCTCATTGTATCCTCCAGGCTGGATCTCCAACAATTTTCAAGTCCTTTGTTTAATTTTCTTCTCTGTCATAGTACTTTCCCTAAAACATATTGTGTATTTTGTTGAGCCTAAAAGTTTGTTTGACTTGTTAATCCTGTCTTCATACTTAAGGTCGAATTTAATATTGTTCCTAATCGGCTTAGATATGCTACGATATTATGATGAAAGGGACCTCGCGATTGAAATTATTAACATAATATGAACATTTAAACCGGGTTAGAAGGGCTGTGTGATCCCAATCAGTAATAAGATTGAAGGTTCAGTTGTGGTGTGACAGAATATTATGTTCTGTAACTGTCGAACTTCCCCAGGAAGGACCACACTGTTGCATTGCGTCGCCTTGCTAGGAAACAATCACATAATAACATACTTTTAGAATTTGTGTTTTAAGAAGCAAGCGCCATGTCTAGTGATCTTATGTGCACACAGTAAGCTAAAGTAAATGCAGTTTTATTTTTTTTGAATTTTAGTAAAGTGAGCTCATCAACTGTTATTCTGAACCTCCCAGTGTCCTGTAATAGCTCATCCGCACTGTATGTTGTTGATGGCAGGGCATGCATTTAGATCCAAGTATATACCTAATGGACGACGAGAATAAAACACCAACAAACATATCAGCAAAATTGGATCAACAAAGATTTGTGGAGGCAGTTGAGAAAAATGCAGCGGAAGCTACTAATGATTCTATTGCTTCTGCTAGTTACAATGAGCACTTTCCTGCAGATGAACTGGATAAGGTTATTGATGGTTTGCAGTCGGTTGATATTGCTGAAAGTGCTTGTGATGACAAAGGTTGAATGCAACATGTATTTTCCTTTCCTTTTTTTTTTTTTGTTAGCATAATATCCAGCATACAAGATAACAATTAAATCTGATGATTTTGTTTTTGACCATATAGGTGAATCAACGCAAGATTTAGGGGTAGATAGGAACCCACTTGTGATGAAAGAAAAGTCAAGTGGTGCTGCTGCTGCACCAATAATTGTTCCTATAGTTTTAAAGATGGCTGAATTTGATCATAAGGTTGTTATAGTTCCATGAATCATGTTAATGTAGAATTAAATATATCTTCTTAGAAACTGCAGTGTTTCTAAACTATGTTCTATTTACAGGCATTACTAGAGGAGTGGATCTCTACACGTTCATTCAGTGACAATTATCCACTACAGGTATTAAGAATTAGTAAGCATTCTGTGGAGAACATCTACATGAGCAATAGATAGTGTCTTGAAATTTTAAGAAGTGCGTCCTTTATGCATCATATCACAATTGGTCCTAGGCGACCAAGAGAGCGCCTAAGGCGCCACTATGATAAGGGCACCAAAAAATTATGTGTAATATATTATAAGTTGTGAATATATATATAGGGGTGGGTTCTAGAGAGATCCCTCCTATACGAGAGAATGAGAGTACATTAATCTTAACAATTGATATATTTTTAAATTGATGGTCAAGATTTTTTCTTTTTTGACAGAATTGATGGTCAAGATTCATCATATGTAAATGTGTATTTATACAACTTTTTGTTCGTTCAATCAAGCGTGCATGAAAAGATTCTTTCCTTGTATAAAGATTTTGTATATAATGATTTGTCTTTAAAGTTTCTAAATATATTTGATATTCATTCAGTGTGCTAATTATTTATATTTATTGTATAATATATACCATATTATACATATAGAATAAGGAGGTTTGTATTGGAGTAACACTCCACACACACACATATATATACATATACACATACATATGTACATATATATAAAATTGCATTTGAAGATAATAAAATGCATTTTTTTTGGTTTTAGTGTTTTATACAAGAGAAATGCTAGATACCCCAAATTTGTTTCCCAAAACTTTCCCCAAATGTTGAGTTGTCAATAATATGTGCATACATATGCGTCCCAAATTAAAATTTGTCACGTGTTATGCCACATCATGTGGTAAACATTTGGGCAATTTATTTGGGGTACCTAGCGGCTAGCACTGCTCTTTATATAATTGGCATGAATGTGTGAATTGAATATGAATAAAAAAAGGGGCACCATTTTAAAATCTCGACTAGGGCACTCAAATCTCTAGGACCGGCCCGGAACATAGATGAATATATGTCAACTTAGTCCGAAAACTGAGAGGGGATAATGTGATAGGCTGATAGTGTTTATCTATCCTTCTTTTTATTGCAAAATAGAAGGCAACAAATTTTCTCATGTATGGTCGTACAACTACTAGCATGCAGAAAGAGTCTAAGAAAACTGATAAACTAGGGGGATATAGGCTATATATAATAAGCCCTTTATCTAGTGTATCATGTATGTAATGTAGTTGAGGCTGTTCTTTCTCCATAGTAATGGCTCAATGTATTAGTAACGACTAACGATTTGAATATCTTTTCCTTTTTCAGGACAAAGATAAGCTAATAAGCAACCTAAAAACCATTCAAGACTATCTTTGCTCATTTACGTCACAGGTATGCCTATTTTACCTGCTTCGAGTTGTATGAATTCGTCGAGTAATTACAAGCTTCATGTCGAGAAGTATATCCTGATTGTAGTATGTGCATGATGTTGTGTCCTTCAAACCCCCGTTCTATTTAGAGGTTCTTTTTTCAAGAACTAAACCAGTTATTTACTTCTTTCATTTCCAACTTTCTTGAACAGGGGCTAACAGTTGCTAACATATCAGCCACGACTTTCCTCAGACTCTGGATTGGCTGCATAGTTACCTTCTTCAGGTATATTTTATTTTATCTTGGTTCAAAAGATAGTAATGGTGTCTTCTTAAAATGGGAGTATTCAATTATATAAGTGCTGGATTTTTTGTTAGTTTGCAAACCTTATGAAAGCACCTTTTCTGGAGGAAGATATGCACAAATTTTCAGTTCATCATGGCCCTTTACCATAGAACTTTCTAACCTAATTAGGATACATTTTTTCCCTTTTCAGTCATATATGGACTTGAGATAATTTTATTTTGTCATAGTTGTGTCATATTCATGCCAGGCTTTAGAGGTTGCTTAGGAGTTAGGCCCTCTAGTATGAACTGTTCTATAATGTGCAATTGCCATATATTTCACTTAAACAGTTGATCTTATATAGAAATTAGATATTAATATTGGGAAAAGTGAATCTTATTGTCAGGATACATTGCAGAAATATTGACAAAAGTGTGAGAATTTTATTTATGGATAAGTGATGTGTCATGACATGCTTTAGATTTTAGGTTTTTAAAATAAATGAGAAATGGCAAACAAGTGTTTCAAAAAAAATAAAGGAGCTTAAATGTTTCTAATCGAGCACAGTATAAGAACTGAGCCAAGTCAAGTGTACTCGTGAGCTCATTAATCAAATATTTATATACAACTTATCTACTATAAATTAGAAATAGTTTCATTAATCACCAAGTTCTTATAATAATTGAATTAAAACTTGAGCTGTCACAAGCTACTGGACTCAAATCACAGCCTTAATATCAAGAAAGACATGTAATCTGATTTCATTATACTATTAAAAAAATGAAAGGCTGAATCACACTATTACATGTGAAGCGGATAATTCAATATGAGCTTATTTATGATTAATTTGGAAGCTGACATCCAATTGATATGCCAAAACTGAAGAATGAATCATTGATGCTCAGAAAAAGGAGTATGACTGTCTGAGCTTTGTGACAAAAAGTCTATGCTAACGTTCATGGTGGATCACCTTTTCAATTTTTTCAAGGAGGTGACAGACCCAATAATATGTAAGAAGCTTTTGAAATGAGTGCAAATTTTCCTCGACAGATGCGAGAAAGTGATAGGTCTATTGAACCCTGCAATAATATGATAGTAATGGCCTGGGAGCCAAAAAAATTAAATTTAAATAAATAGTCTGTTAAATAGGTTAGGTTGAAACAAACACATAGCACTACCCATATAAGCGGGTATGTCGTATGTGGTAAGTACAAAAAGGGATATAGTTGCTTAAGGGGAAGGAAAAGAAGTTGTGAATAACATCTATAAATAGCTGGAGTGTATTTATGCAGAAAAAACATTAAACAATACAAAAATAATATCCTTTGAAGTTCTGAAAGAAAATACGACTCATGCTCTTTTATATGCATACTATACATTGATTCTAGTTCTCCACTTTCCTTCATGCTATATTAGTTTCTTTTGTCATAAATTTCTATGCAGTGTATTGAGCAAGGTACAACATCTGTTTCCACACCTCAAAGGCAGAATACAGGCTGAGGCATCATGTTATATCTACAGGTAAGTTATAAGACCGTATATGAAGGAAGTCTACAATTTTAGGAGAGAGCAATAGAAAAGAATTTTTGGCCTGCAGATTTATGTTTAGTGGTTGCACAGTTGCATGTGTCTTAATCTTACATATTACTCCTATTAAAGCTCTCGTTGAGAATACCTTCAATTGTCGTGTTGTCGAGTTTTCACTAATTTTGTATGTTCTTAGCTAATACAGATGTAGTTTCTCAAAATTGATTGTTCTTAGCGATGCTATATATGTTTCCATCGTTTTCTGAAAATGCAATGTTTCTTCTATATAAGCCTGGCTATATGACGTCCGTGCATGTTGGTGCTGTGGTGGATCTGTGCTGCTGGATGTTTATTATATTGAATGCCGTTTGCTGCCCAAGAAGCTCAGCATTACTGTCTGACCTTGTACTGCTGTAATAACCGCCAAGTTCTTCTGTCTACTGAGGTGTGATTTCCAAAATGATTTGCAGCAAGTGGGTTTCTTTTTTTGAGAGGCTAAGTTATGCTGCTACAAAATCAATACAGCATAACTTAAATCTGGAAAGGCCTGTGATTAGAACTTGATGGATTAATATGTGAAATATCAAGTGTACTTGTGAAATATTTAATACAGGTAACAGAATATAATGCCTGCAATTACTTGGCTAATATAAATAAATAATGCCTGCAGATTTACCCAATTTTAGTTGAATTGGAGTTGCCAGTATATTTGTTCGTAAGGTACTACCATATGTGAAGGTCCATTGATCTATGTATTTCAGTCGTTGGGAATATAAACTCCTGTAGCTGAATTACACGACTTGCGAAAATATGTTTTTTTCAACTTGTGAGTCGATACACTGGCACTCCTTAATTTTTTGCATAGATTCTTTTTCTTTACAAAATGCCTTTTGCCTTGGCCGAGGATAAAAAAACAGAAAAGAACATTTGCGATCTCTGCATTGTATGCTAATGTGGGGGCAACCTATAGGGACGCATACCTTAGATTTCCGACCTCTACACAGTGTAGAGGTCGGAAATCTAAGGTATGCGTCCCCAGGCCTGTAAATGGATCGGATATCCGATCCGATCCGTGGTTAAATAAATGGATATGGATCCTTATTAAATAAATCCGATCTGCTAATAATTCGATCCGATAATAATCCGGGCCGATAAAGAATGGATATGGATATAGTCACGTCCGATCTGTTAATGATCCGATCTGATTCATGCTTAACTATATAATATATTTTATATTATATTATATTATTATTATTAATATATTACATAGAAAATAAAATTTTCTAAAAATATAAGACAAAATCCTAAATCATATTTTCTTATAACTGACCGCTCCTAATTTTTAACATGGCTCTCACTCTTGTCATCCGATTAATCTAATAATCACTCTTTTTGTGTAGAGTGAGCATAAACACATGAGCTAACTCTTCCACTTAAAATCTCATCAATCACCTGATTCTGTATTTAAGACATATTTATCGACTTTAATCCTTATTAATAGAGGAGAGCACATCATAATTTGCTTCCTCCAAAAGTATTAAGCAACTTATTTATTATTTTTCTATTTACTTGATAAATTCTGTGTTGAAGTTTTTATCGGAACAACCAACAAAGTTTGTATCAAATACAGCTTTATTAGTTTTTTTTACATATTACGTTAAAATTCATGAATTAATATAGTTAGAAAATATCACTTTTTTTTCTGTATGAAAGTTAAAACATTATTCACGGTGAAAAAATATATTTCACAAATTTTAGCGGATCGGGGCTCCGATCCGATTATCCATGATCCGAATGGACCGGATATGGATTGACTTGTAAAATATCCGACCACTGATCCGATCCGATCTGAATCCCGATAAATTGATAAATTTAAATGGATTAGGATATGGATTTAGTTAGATCCGATCCGTTTACAGGCCTATCTACACATAATACCTTTAAAGTGATATTTTCACCACAAAATATCATTTTTAGGGGATCAGATTTTGAACTTCAGTTTGTTAGGATCACAATTCATCATTTTTTTAACCTGTAATTTCAGATATTCTAAAAATATATAAATTTTCCTTTTTATATATAATGTTCAATACTATCATGTATAAGTTATAACTGCACCGGGTATAAGAGCAAGTCCAATAGGTTACCTATCCTATTACTTATAAATAATATAAAATAATGAGTGCTAGTATGTCTTAGTGATTTAGGTAATCTATTTTTAGTGTCTACTCCAATAGTAATCTCTATATTTGTTCTCCTAAGATTATTTTGATAATAAATTTGAGAGAGAGAATGAGAAAAGGAGAGAATAGACAAAGAAAGGAGAGAGATGATTATTTTATTCATAAATATTAAATAGGTAATGACTAGGGGTTACTTATAAATAGGTAATGACTAGGAGAATTAAGGATGTGCTAGTGATTTAGGATAACACTAGGATAGTGTTGGAGTGCATTTTTTTTGACACATTACCTAAATGTGAGTTTTGGACATCATATAGGTAACCTATTGGACTTGCTCTAAGTTACTAAGTGTGGTTCTTGCAGCTCCCTTTCTTTTCTCTGAACATAAAACATGTAATGGTCTATTTTTGTACCACAAAATATGATATATTTTCAATCATGTTGCTTCTAATTTCAGATATTCTAAAAAATATATGAATGTTCCTTTTTATATATAATGTTAAATACTATTAACACCCCTGACCCCACCCCCACCCCCAACCAAAAAAAAAACTACCATTAAAATCGGTACAAGTGAAAACCCAAAAAAGCCACCCACTATCATTGGTATCAGAAAAACCATTTTGGTCTTACTTCCTCTTCTTTCTCTGTTAAATCTGGATACTGATACCAATCTCCTCCGGCCTTCCCCACAGGCATCGGAGGCCTGATGAAAATCTCAACTGGCTTTGGAACATGAATTCTCAAATGTAGCTCTTTTGCAACTTCAGTTTCTTCCAAATTTAGTTCGGATGATACACCCACTCCTTTACCTACAGGCTCAACGCAAATCCATCCAAGACCTGATATAGCCACATCACAAGCTGGCCTGCTTAGGCAGAATTAGAAAATTAGCTCAATAATCACAGTTCATATAATGCAAAAATCAATTAACATGCGATTAACAAAATTCTTAATACATACGACAGATATAAGCAATAGAGCCATGATTACAGTCCCAATAATAGGAAAACTAAGTACGGAAATCTCTATTGCTTGATATTCCATGGACTAGACTTTGTAGAATTCACGACATTCCTTGAATTACAAACCAGAAGCTTGGATTGGGCTGCTAAAAGTCTCAGTGATATGTACCTGTTTGCATCTTCAAAGTTTATTTGTAACTCGCGATGTGTTTCAAGTCCAGACCATTGATCAACTATTTGCTTTCCCGTTGGAGGAGTCAATAGAATTCCAATTTCTTTCTGCAATAGAAAAATGTTCCATTTTTTTGGTTATGTACGGAGAAAAGAAAAACCAAAATTAACTTCCTAATCCTTCCAACCTGTTTTAAGAAAATATGGTGCATATATAGCCAGCAAACAAATGGACTCAATGAACAATAGCGCAGTGTATTCAATTCAATAAAGAGCCATTTCTTATAAATCACCACATCAAATTTTCTTTCCCTTCGAAGTCTGAATAGGCGATTCAGTTCAAGAAACAAATCTTGAAAGTACCATCACCCTTTCAGATATATTTAAAATAAAACCATCATCTTGATTCACTGAAAGGGCAAATAGTTTTTTCTGTGAGAGAATTATTTTTGTATTAAAAATAAATATGCATATACTGGCAGTTAAACAAATGCAGGGATAACTCAGTGTTCAAACTTCTTAAATTATCCACTACTTCCATCTGATGTCTGACCAACAGAAGTAAAACTTTATATACTCTGAAATTCCGAGTAAAAGTAATGCCTTTGCATCATTCTACACGGGCACCAGACTCTACTATATCCATGTCCTTCTCAGCCAGAATCGAGTAAATAAATAACTAAAAAAAACTGGACAAGCCAATCCTGCATAATAATGTGCAAGAGCACTCTTAACCTGTTGGAATTATGATTCAAAATTGTAACTGAAAATATTAATTAGTTGATTATGTTTTAATGTCTCTTTAATTAGATAAGATTTGCAACTCCATAAACATATTATGTGGCACTAATCGTGCTTATGTGATTTGTATGAGCTCTATATAAAGAGCCTTTTGATTAATAAAATTACAAGCTTCCATGTCTCTCCTATAAGCTTTCACCTAATATGATATATATCTCCCTCTTGTATCTTAAAAAAACCAACATAACCAAAAAATAAGGTGCCCTTTAAGTTTATTAGATAGGATATACGTCTCTTCTTTTTGAGGTGCTCTTGCAGTCTTTCCTGTTAGCAGTAAAGAACATACTAAGTCTTACCTTATAAATTCATCTGCTTTACAAGTAGGTACAATGCAAGTTTTAACTGCTTTGGCCCATAAAATGTTAAACATGTCTCAGGAAGGACCTGAAATCAGCATAAAACCATCCATTATTCATCATCGCACAACAAAGATGAGAAAGAGTGTGATAGACTACCTTCAAAACATCAATTCTAACAAGACCTCCCCAAAAAATGGAATACCCGTTCATGCCATTTGATATAATTACTTCAGGTGCCATGTCATTTGCAGGAACCTGAGCACTCTTGTCACAGACAACATACACTATTAACATCATACCTCCCAGATAAAGGAGTATAAGAGTAATAACTGAGACGAATCACGCATGTTTTAAAAGCGCAGAATAAAAGTTTTCTTTCTCCACAAAACACTTACTGTAAGAGATTGCCCTCTGAGACGACTTCGAGGAGCAAGTAATGGTAGATCTTCTGAATGAACCACTGCAGCTTGCCTATGATGGAGATGAACTCCAGGGGTGTCGTATAATTTCTGAACCACAGAAAATATTATCACGTAATAATATGTAATTAGAAGAATGATATATTTTCATATGAAGGAAAACAGGTAAACGGATGATATAATGATGAGGAGTTTTGGAATGAAGTTGCATGTTAGTAATATGTATAATTTATAAAGTGTTTAAAACCTTTAATAAACAAACTTTATCCACCAACCAACCAGCATGATCAATGGATTTGGACTTCAAATGTGCCAATTAAGTTAGGAAAAACACGTCGAACATGAAGTGTTTAGCCAAGGGCCAAGATATACAATACCAGGAACATCTAGTGTGGGACAATGGTTAACAATATCTTTAATTTGTGATAGAGATTAAATTAAAGATCACTAAGGTTATTATTGAAGTGACTGTCGCCAGAAGGCTAACTTTTTACAGTCTCGTTGAGTCTTAAAAAAAGGCTTCCAGCATAATGGGAAAAATGTCTGTCAGAATCCATATATAGACAACCAACTGAAGAAAAAGTCAATCTATTCTAGTGGTCCCAAAAGTGTAAATAACACATTGTTTTCTATTACAATGATATAGCTTGAACTAGGAATGAAAAACATCACATACCCCTCCTATGAAAGCATTAATTTCAATTGGACCCACAGTAGTTCCAGGGACAGCAGACTGAATTGGTTTGTATCTCCGTGCCATTGCAGCAACTGGATCTTTATACGATAGCATTTCTGTTTTACAGTGCGTTTATGTTTTTAGAGTAGGAATCAACAACATATGAAACAACAAATAAACAAGTCGGAAGGTTCTTAAGAAAATCATGCATATGACAAATTAATGCTAATGTCAATTATGTCAATAGTAAAAATCATGTTTCCTGTGCGTCTTAATATTCCTCAAGCATTTACTAATCTGTAGACCCATTGCCTAATTACTTATGTTATAATGAGTAGGTGAGTATCTTAAGTTCCACAGCCTCCTAGGTAGTAAGTTTAGCTACAACACTTATATATGAATGAAACGCAAGTCAAAGATAAATTTGGTGAAACAGAGGGTTTGGTCAGCTGATTGCATTTAAAATTCAAGCTGTATTGAAAACTTACTTAATAGAGCATTGATGAATGCTGACTTTCCAACATTAGCTGAACCCTGGCATGTAAACAACAAACCTTTATCTATAGCAGTCATAATGAGAGATTTTACAAAAACTAAGATGAAACGATGCAACCAAAACAACAAATGTAGAGAACACGTGCGCAGATAGAGAGAACTAGATAATTGACGAACCAATTTTGGGTTGACACATGCACTTTCATCATATACTTTACAATATAGATAACTGGAAAACTGAACAATGCATATGAATACAGAAAGAAACACAACAATAAAAAGAAAGCTTGAGAAAATTATATAAGGCCAAATATATCCAATAAGCAAAAAACAGTTGATTCCTAGGTATAGATTCTCTAAAGGAGGGTTCGAGCCTTATTGTAAGCATGGTTGTATGAGTACCAGGTAGAGGAGGGTCCCTATCAAAACCCTACTTTCCTACCAAAAATATACATTTTTAAAATTAATGCCCTAGTAAAAGAAAAGTTGTGCATGGGATAGAGCTAATATGTGATTAAATTTCTGGCAAATACATTCATCAATACCTGATTACCTGAATAGTGTGATGGAGAATATCCATAAGAAACAATGCAACGATGCCTGGCATATCCGTGTAAAACATTAACATATAAAGTCTCAGAGGACTTGCATCTATGTCTTGCCTAATTCTCGAATCAAACCAGTTCCAGCAACATGCAGACTAGGTGGCCATTGGTAATATATGAACTAGTACATGTCAAATGGTTAAGAAAGTAGAACCATACAGCTGTTTGTGTTCGAGTGAACCCTTGGGTATTATCTTAATTTAGTTAATTTGTTTCAATAGGAATATATAATCTTAGTTGAGGGGCAATTTAGCATGATGGAGTCCAGCTGGCAGAGATAGGCCCTCAATGCTTATAACATATACACAAAGGTAACAGGTCAATGGTAAAACGTAAATGTCAACCTAAATGAGAAAAGAGGGAAGAGGACCATATATGCAAAAGTAACAGTGAGAGAGAAGTCAGTTTTTTAGTCAAATTTTCCCCTCTATTAGGTAGGAGTCCTAGAGCACACAAGTGTCTAGCTTATCCTTTGTATTCCTTCATCCGATTTTTCTTATATTATATTCCAGTATTGAGTATTTGAGAGCTCATTCCAAATCTATCATTAAGCATCACTAGTGTTGTTCTATCAGCTGAACTTATTAGATCTATACCATATGAACCCATATAATTTCATTGTTATAGACAAATAGGCCCTGAATACAACTGCAGAGATAAGTTGAGCAACAAAAACATTGGGAACAAGAAACGGAAAACCCTTCCTTTATCCACATTATTATCCACCAGGTGCAGTGGTGGTTGTTCTATAGTAATAATGTGAAGAATAATGTGCAAATATGGTGCACGAATTATACAATAAGCTGATCAGTTTGAAGAAGAGAGCCAATAGAGGAGCTTACTAACCAGTATATAAACATCCCGCCCCTGCAAAAAAGGTACAGGGTACAATATATAAGTTGCAGAAATGAAGAAATGGTCAGATGAAAGTTTCCATGACTATATCTATATTTACCTTTTTCTCTTTCTGAATTCTGATACAACTCCACAATTCCAACCAAAGACTTTGAACTTGTTAAATGGACACTAATGACACTGCAAGGACAGCATTTATCTTATAATATAATCCATAACTCTTCTAAGCATTTAAAAGGTAGTCCCTGGTTCTCCAAAAAAAAAAACACAGGTATAAATGAACTTAAAATGACTTGCTAAGAATTTTTGATTGCTAAGGTTCATTAGTTGCATAAGGTAAAGCATGTCAATAGGACATAATCTTAAAACTAATGATAGTCTCATATATGGAGTCTTCTGTACCAAGCTATTCATATGCTTCACAGCTAGGACCATAAAAAGTTTATATTTTATTGATTATCTCAAAAGACAACTGAAAGGATGGCTAGAGATAGGATGATGGATAATACTAGCTACAGATCACTCCCTCAACAGTATCAACTATAAAAACTCCGAAATAGATCACCTCTCCTGAGTACCGATTGCATACAAAGCCAAGGGTCAAATAATTCTCATAGCAACTTTCCTGAGATTATATAGGCCGCTTCTACGCACAGTGGCGGCTAATATGCCTGTCGCATCAGCTTGTTGGCTGCTTGCTTTCACACCAAAATGGAACTAGTGCTCTATTGCCTTAATTTTAGCAATAATCAAACCCTAAGATGAACAAAAACTGTACTATACCTAACATGACTACTCTTTTAAAAATATTTCACAATTCACATACCTGGTATTACTAAACAGTATACCAATATGCATTTAATAAATGAACGGATAAGACTGACATAAGTGACATAGAGCGTACTGCTTACTTAAGTTTTTTCTTCATGGTAGCTTCCACAACCCAGTCACCAACACAATTAAAATCTGTTCCTTTGGGAAGGAGGTCAACCTTAAAGAAAGCGGGTAAAAAAATGAGCATCAGAAAAATAAATTAGAATGCATAGGCCACACCACCACAGCCAATATGCTTTGTTAACTAGTTCCAGATATCATTATCATGTACCTCTTGCATCACACACATGTTGTACAACAATAACAAACCGTATGAAATACCATGAACGCGCTAGATCTCCTAACCTAAACTTAGTGCCAGGAATCTCCCGCACCATTTGCATGTGTTCGATATAAAATTATTAAAAATGATCCTGAAGATCTATGCGGCTTGAGGCTTGAATAGTTAATTAAGATATAGAAGATATCCATATGGATTTCTGATCAAGTAAAATTATCACCTTTGTCACAACTAATATTATGGGATTAGCACCAGCAAGGTCACGCACACGAGCCAAGAAGCTTCCATTGAAGTCTACTATATCAACCTGCAGATTACTAATCATAAGAGAAAGTTCCCAAGTCTTTGAATCAGTTGAGGACATTAAATTAAAAAAACTTTAATGAGGACTACTAAGATTCAACATGCCGGGATAGTTGAATCTTTTTAGTGAAAAAGATTTTAATAAAGGATCTGCCATTCCCTAAACAGGGTATAGCCACTAACCTTCAATAGAGTAATATTATCATCTAATTTAAAGGCTCCTCCTTCCCTCAGTAGGGTACAATTACTATCCTATATTACAAATATGTTCAATCTGCTAAATTTTAGTAATACTTCTGTCTTTTAAAGATTCAGTCGGTTCGATATGTTTAATCTTAGTGGTTACTGTTGAAGGTTTTACCTAAAAACACAAAAACATCAATATTGCAATCATAGAGCAATGAGTGCTTGATATTAAACTTTCTAACAGCAGTGTTTGTACAAGAATAAGAATTGACATATTATCGATGCATGAGAAGGTAGGTGGATAGAACCCACATCCGCAGCGAGTCTGGAGGACACAAAAAAATGGTCATATTCATCAAATATTCATCAATTTACAAGATTCAAAATCTAATCGATATGATTTCCGATTGATAAGCAACTACTACCAGAGAGTGCAAATACACCTATTCTAAATAATAGAATCAAATATTTAGAAAATACCAAATTATATTCTGCTCCGCCACATTAATTATGACACATCTCTTACCAATTTGACAATCAAAGCTTTCTCATATCTCAAATGAGACAGCTTTTCACGGAGCTCCTCGGCTGTAACAAACTGCTTGCCACCAGCATAACCTCCATTGCCACCCACAGCAGTAATCATATGACCATGAGATAACAATTGGCACCTACCACAAAGAACCGTTCTAAGCTGATGGTGTTTCTTCTTCTGAAAAATCACCACAATAAGCCATATACCGCAAAACTTCAGAAATCAAACCAACACCATAGATACACACATACAGGTTATATATACCACATACAACAATAACACACTGTCAAGCATTATCATCAACTCTAAACGATATTTGTATCGGCATACCATAGTAGAAGGAAGGACCAGCACTTAAATTCCACTAAATTAACTTAAAACCGAATCATAATAAAAAATTCTAATTAGCAAGCAAGTACTTATTCCACATATTTGCTTTAAGGTTTGTAGCTCACATATTTAGTATCACACTCGACACAATTCTATTCATTTCTTCAATTCTCACATTATCATTTAAACTATCGCAACAGATAATAACAAAAATATTATGATTATGTCCAGTCAAATTCGATACCAGTTGATACATATCCGCATCGACATAACCAGGAGCATCGTTTTCAACCGTCTGCAAAGGAGCACCGCAGCCATAGCAACTATAGTCCACACCAGAGCCCTTACTCATTTTATCTCTCTTCTTTTTCTTAATCTTCTTAGTCTCCAACATCACTTTCGCGGAAGCTTCTAGAGCTTGCTGTCGTTCAAGGAAGATGTCTCCTCGGGTCGGGAGCCGCGGCTCCGGACCCGCCGGGCTCAATTGTGGCGTTGATTGAGAATGAGGCTTGTTTTGGTGTGAATTAGTGGAGTGGCAGGTGATGTAAAGAGGCTTGGGATTGTAGATGAAGAGATGTGTTGAGAAATTGGGGGGACTGAGGGGACGAAGAAGAAATGGATAGGAGGATAGAGAAAGAGGGTTTAGGCGCCATTGCTAGAGAGAACAGACGGGAATTGCTGTTAA
>NC_030384.2:6001056-6049846 GCF_001625215.2 Daucus carota subsp. sativus | reverse complement strand
AGCTTATTTTTAAATTTTTTTTATGTATAAAAATTTAACTATCAAATTTTTATTCACTACAACAAAACAGGGTATTTACGACGGACAGTAAGCCTAGCATCCGTCTGAAGTTCGAATTTACGACGGAATACTTCCGTCGTTTTTGCTCAATTAGTAAGTTCGGAAAAATGTCACAATTTGATACATGCGTCGGAAGTATTATTAAGCATCGTTAGTTGTACTTGATGGGACCCACAATTTCACTAAAATAATAGTTAAACTTACGACGCACATTAAATCCGTCGTAAGTTCCGAATATTCAAGGAAAAAACCTTAAAAATAAGTAATAGAATCATATTTTATAGAAGTATTGAAGTGCGTGTCAAATAAGGAAGGTAATATAAAACAACGCTAAAGAGATTTTTCTTTGATATGATTACTGAAACGGTCGAATTTATATTTTCGAGCGACCAAAACTGTCGAAAATTCGAAAATATAAATTCTACGAGGAACGATCGAAAGATACTGAAATCATTTAAAAGTTTTCAATTCGAAAGTGCAGCAATTTCCCGTCCCGAATTATTTTTGACCAGAAATTATTTTCGACTAAAATCATGGTCGGAAAAACTGGAGTGCATGGTTGGTAAAAATAAATTTATTTTGACCGTTTTCTGGTCGCTTTTACTATTTTCAATCGAATTTATTTTCGGACGTTTATGGTCAAAAATAGCTTCCGTCAAAAAAGCGATCGAAATCAGCCGCTTTTCTTGTGGTGTACTCATAATAGTCTAAAGTGATTGTAGAGCAGAATTAAATTTACACAAAATAGTTTCACAAAAGAATCATATTTAAAAAAAAATATTTAGTTCGAGCGTTAAGGAGAGGTGTGTTCAACTCTAATTAACACTAATCTATGGATTTTAATGGATTGTATTTTATTTTGATTTCAAGCATTTCTTGATAAAATATGATAGAACTGATTTAGAGTGTTTGGGATTCAAGTACAATGTTTCAAAATCTCACAGGATGATCTCTTGAAATATAGTAGGACTTCGAAAACCATAAAATACACAATATAGACCTACAAGATTCATTATTTTAAGATAGGAAAATGCTAGGTACTCCGAAATTTCTTCCAAAATTTTCTTCACAATCCTAGTTTGCAATATCTGATTGGTTACACTCAAACTAATAATAATCGGATCGGAGCTCCTATATCCATATAAACCGCCTAATTAAAATCATCCATGTGTCTGCCACGTTATTTGTGAAAATTTTTTGAGATAGAATTTGGGGTAGATAATATATCACTCTTTATGATATCCAAAAAATTCATTGATATCATCATATTTAAATAGATTTTAAATAATTTTAATTAAATATCATAGATTTGCAATATAATTTAAAATCCTTATTAAATATCAATAGATTTTACTCCCTCCATCACCCTCAATTGTTTACATTGGGGGACGGGGGCTCGGCACGCATTCTAATGCTATCATAAAATATAGTTTGATAATTATTTTGAACTTTTTTGTTCTGAATAAAAATTTACTTTCTAAACTTTTATACAAAAAAGATAAATTTTTAAAAAAAAGTTATGAAACTATGTTTTATATGCGTCTTAAAATACGTGTCGAGCCATTAAAAAAATTGTAAAGAAATGAGAGGCACAGAAGGAGTATAGAGGGAGAATAAGATAAATTAAAATCTAAATTAAATAACCAAAGATTTTGATACGTTTTTTAAAATCTAAATTGAATAACCAAAGATTTTGATACGTTTTTTAAAATCTGAATTGAATAATCAAAGATTTTGATACGTTTTTTAAAATCTAAATTGAATATACCGAAACTTCATAAATGAAAAGAAAATCTTTAAAATCCCAATTGAATATGTCCCGATTCTCCGACTAGATACAGAAATTTCGCCAAAAACCTCAAAAAATTCATTTAAAAGAATAGCGGTCAATATCAAGGAATACCTAAATGCCGCAATTGCCCCTAGACCAATTGCCCAGTTATAAATAACCCCTCACTCTCATATTCTCAACACGCAGCAGCAGCCATCTTGGGGCAAGCATTTTTTACATCGCCGCTTTCTTTTTCGCTATCTTACCAACCCACCACCTTTCATAATCTCTCCCAATCAGTGGCCTCCTCGCACCCCACCGTCACCACCACCGCACCACTCACCGAGCCAGAGCTTGTTACATCTCCACTTACACCCACCGAATCCCCAGCGGCCCAGCCTGAGCAGCCCAAGTGGCCTGGTTGGTCCGGATACATCGTGTACAGAATAATCGTGCCTGCGACGAAAGTTAGCTGCATCATTGGTAGAAAGGGAGAGGCCGTCAAGAAGCTCTGCGCAGAGACTCGTGCTCGTGTCAATGTTCTTCATGGCCCTGTGATCACTTCTGCTCATCGCATCGTGAGTATCTAATTTCTTAGATCTAGGGTTTTACTTTCTCGTTTTGATTTATCTTGTTGTTTATTTTTGTTTATAAGCTTGTGATCTGATGAGAACATGTGATTTGTGTTGTTGAAACTGGTGATATATATGGTGCAAATTACTGATTTCTTAGATCTAGGGTTTTGAGATCTAGGGTTTTATTTTGTTGTCGATTTACTTGTTAGTTTATTTTTGTTTATAAGCATGTGATCTGATGAGAACCTGTGATTTGTGTTGTTGAAACTGGTGATATGGTGCAAATTACTGATTTCTTAGATCTAGGGTTTTGAGATCAAGGATTTTAGTTTCTTTTCGATTTATCTTGTTTATTTTTGCTTATAAGTTTGTGATCTGATGATGAGAACGTGTGATCTGTGTTGTTGAAACTGGTGATGTGGTGCAAATTAGTGATTAGAATGATAGGGTTTTTATCATAAGGTGCTTCTCGTTTAATTGAAGTGATTGTTGAATTCAGGTGCTGGTTTCTAGTAAAGAAGAAGTAGATGCTGTGTTGTCACCGGCTATGGTTGCGGTTATGAGACTATCCAGACGAATAAATGAATTACCCGAGGGTGATGAAGATGACATTGAAACGTCTCCTGTGTCTTGCTGTGTCCGTTTATTGGTTCCTTCTGGACAAGCATATAGTCTCATTGGTCGACAAGGGTTGACAGTCAAGTCGATGCAGGAGGCTAGTGGCGCCGCAATACAGGTTTTCTCAAGAGGTATATGTTTTGTTTGGAAATTATGTAGAGTATTCAATTCCCTTTAATTGCATAATGTATTATAAGTGATGTGTTGGATTTTATCTTTGGTGATCTTCTAATTAGGTATATGATTTTGGGAGAGATAATCGATATTGTTTTAGTTGGCGAAGATATCTTGAATTGCCATATATTGTGTTGCATAACTATTTATTTGCCTGAGATGTTTAATTTATTGTCTGATTACTTTGATACTTCTGTTTCCTCCGTCCATCATTTATATTAGTAGATGTAGATCCGTGTCTGACCTTTCGCGCCAATTTCTAAGGGCTTCCCTTTAGATTTGCTCACTCTTGCTATATTTGACTGCCATTAATTGGAACCAAAAACTTTAGGCAATGATATATTAATGGTCTGCTCATTTTTTAAGTTGTCTCCGGACTAAGTATCCATAAGCCTAACTCCAGGAATCAATTTGTTTCCACATGCCCATATCCATTATAACTTTGTTCCTGAAGTACAGTTCATCATTTTGCTATGAGTCATCTAACACTAAAGTTCGTGTATAGATGAAGTTCCAGCATGTAATATCGATTCAGATGGCTGGCCCGGATGCAACGTGTACAGATTGATCGTGCCGCTGATGAAAGTGGGCTCCATCATTGGAAAGAAAGGAGAGACCGTCAAGAAGCTGTGTGTTGAGACTGGTGCTCGTGTCAATGTTCTTCCTGGGCTTGTCACTTGTCCTCATCGCGTAGTGAGTGCTTCGTTAATTTTTTTCATCTAGGGTTTTCAGTTTGTTCTTGTTTATCTTTATGTGAACCGGTGATTTTGTTGTAGTTGAAACTTGTGATTTTGTGCAAATCAGTGATTATGATGATTTTGTTCTTGATTTTGATTTTGATGTTATTATAATTTTAAGTGATTGTTGAATTCAGGTGGTGATATCTGGTAAGGAGGATCCAGATGCTGCGGTATTGCCCGCTATGGTGGCCGTGATGCGGCTATCTAAGCAGGTAATTGGATTACCCGAGGGTGATGAAGATGATATCAAATCATCAGGAGCCGCTGCTGTGAATTGCTGTGTGCGTTTATTGGTGCCTTCGGGACAAGCCTTTAGCCTGATTGGCAGGCAAGGGGCGAGAATCAGGCCGATGCAGGAGGCGAGTGGCTCTGCAATTCGGGTACTTTCAAGTGGTATGTTTTGTTTTGGCGATTATGTGGGTAGTATTATGCATTTATGTGATGTTTGATATTCTTGGTGATTGACTAATACATATTTATACCATGGAAATTTCGAGTCATGCTTAGCTTTTCGTAAGAAAGATTTTCCTCAATTGATATAATGAAATGCAGCGTCACTAAGTTGAAGACAGAGTCGATTTTTTAGCAGGTTAATTAATGGGGTTAGATTGTGTTGCCTGATTATGTATTCGCCTAAGATGTTTCTATTGTCTTATCACTTTGATATGTCTGCTTCCTCCCTTTTAGGAGCTTGTTTGTGCATTCTGAGATGACTACTTACAAAGTTAGAGTTGTTAAATGTGGATGACATGCATGTGATAATTTGTTATAGGGATTCAAAATATTAGATTAGTCGTATTCTCATTTTTTAAATTGTCTCCGGACTAAGTATCCATAAGTCTAACTCCAGGAGTTTATTCGTTCCCACATGCCCATATCCATAATTACTTTGTTAGTGAAGTACAATTGATCATTATACTATGAGTCATCTAACTAAAGTTTTTTGGATAGCTGAAGTCCCAACCTATGTCATCGATCCAGATGAAAAGGTTGTGGAATTGGAAGGAGAAGCCATCAATGTTCTTAAAGCTCTTAAATATGTTGCTGGACACTTGAGAAATTTTTTGGTGGATCACAGTGTTCTTCCTTTATTTGAGAAGAATGTAAGTTTACCTTTGTACACTTGTATAGCTTTATAATGTGTTTATGCTTTGAATTACATTTTGCTACTTGACTTGTGAAAACACTAAATTGTGCCTCTATATAAACTTATTCGACAGACTGATAATGCTGACAAGATGACGCTGAACCCGACTACTCAAGCAGGATCTGATGGTTGTGAATACTCTGATCTTTCGGATTATGAGGATACCGCAGCTACTGGATGTGAAAGGGTCATCCTATGTTTGTTGTTTTCATGTACATCTCCTGTAATATTTTTCTTGTAAGAGTCCTGGTTGTTATATTGAAAAGATAATAAGTCTTAGACAGATGATTATACAATTAGTTTAGGAACCTGGATCGGTTGAGATGAAATGTAGAGATTTAGCTAGCGTACTCTCACTGCCGGTTACCATGTTTGTAATATTTATTATGATAAATATATTAATTTGAATGTTGTACACAATATTTTTTTATTAATTTTTAGATATAAATTTATTTTAAATAATATTTAAGTAATTAATCTATTAGTACCTTATCTTAGCTGATATACAGAGATGGACTTTCATTTATCACACAATATAATCCACATATGATGGATTATGCTACACTTGTTAGTGGAGAGACTTGTTAATTTGTCAAAACCCAATAGATACCATTCATTAACGATTAACTTATACATATAGTTTGACCTATAACGTCAATTGAAATTGATTTCATAAAATCTCTGAGAGATCGTCATTGAGATAAAATGGAATGTTGAAAAACACACATACATATATAATATATTTATACGAGTCGCTACGATTGTTTAGATTATATCGATCTTTATATATAAATTTCACTCCCTTTTCTATGAGAAAAAATAAGTTCTATATATCTATTTATAAAATTACACTTTGCATCCCGTATGTTTCAAACTCGATACAGGTTACACCATTTTTATGGATGAACGTTAAAATTGACTGTTAACATTAGTCAAAGGGAAATAATTGCCTTTTCATTCTACAATCCGGCAATTATTCAAAATCGTTCTAAAGCATTACTTCGTCGTCTTATTAGACCCGGTACGATTCTTCGCGCACAATCACAGAGTGGTGGATCCACACATGCATTTGAATATATTATACTTTGTAATCAACAGAACTGATGAACCGAAACCCAACATTTGAGTCCGTCCAAGCCGTTCTCTCAACCACCCTCTTTGATGGCCTACAAAGGCACATCTCAGCCATGATCCAGATGAGATAGATAATATTTAGGGCTTATAGAAGACCTGTATATGATGAAGAAGAAACATAATTAGGGTTAAGATGCAAAGAGTTGATATATACATACACAGTAATATAATCGTTAAAATGCATAAATCCTGTTATATCCTTGAAAATTTTAACGTTAACATCTTAATTGGATGCTAAAACGGACTGAGGGTGTAACTTGAATCGGCTTTGAAACACACGGGATGCAAAATAAAATTTTATAAAGTAGACATTGATTTTTGGCCATAGAAAAGGGATGCAAAATACAAGTCACTCTTATATATAACAAGCATAGAGAGGATAAATTAGTTGTATATTATAGTACTACTAAATAAATACTAATTTTTTTTTTTTTGATGGAAAATAAATACTAATTATAACATGTAATGTAAGTTACATATAAATATTAGTGTTGGGGTTCTGTATATTCCTAACTTTTTTTGTAGTTTTTGTAGACCAAATAATTTATCATTAGATCACAACACTAATGTATGACTGGGATTTAGGGAATAAAATAATAATTTTTATATTTATTTCAACTATCGTATGAGAATTTGTAGAAAACGTATATCTTGCAACTGTAAAAAGGACTATCCCAGTATCGCGTATACATCATTATCACCTACATCTCTCCTAAAAAACTTTAGTTACAATAAAATCTCATCACTGTTAATAAGCTTGCAACATCTTTGAGCTTAGCATCACCGCCCGACTGCCATCAGCGACTTCAATTATGTTTATATGTCAGTTGCAAAACATCCAACCCAACTATATCTATCATCGTCCTTTATTTTCATTGTATGCATATGTGATACATTATATAATATCTAGAATTTGTTTAATTAGTGATGATATTGTAGAACTAAACTTGAGTAAAAATGGGTTTTAATTGAAGAACAACCGAATGTCCACTTGTTCTTCGTGGATAATGTTTTTTTCCGGAATGCATGTCATCTATTTTAATCAATTGGAGGTGCAACACAATGAAGAAGATCGAAAATCGGTGATGAACGAAGTGGGCAAACAAGGAACATAGAGTGCAGAACTAACTTAGACAAATGAAGATGCAGCACGACGGGGAAAAAGATCGAAAATCGATGATGAACGAAGTGGGAAACAAGGAACGTAAAGTGCAGAACTAACACAAAGTATGGAGATAGATACAAAAAACAGAGAAGCATTACTGCTACCTTGATTGTAGCTTGCGGTTGTAACTGTTAGAAAATGTAACTACTGCATTTTATATAGTCTATCTAATATTCAACCGTTAGATCACAAATAATGAATGTCTAAGATGTTGGTGTACAATACTACAAATAAAATGTGGTCTCCAAGAACAAATTTCTTGGAGACATATCGATATAGATGAGTCTATCCGGAGATATATCGATATAAAGATAACAATCATATCACTAGTTTAATTAGTGTTAATAGTTATCTAAAATTCCATTTCATTTTATAATTAGAACTCATCTAATTAGTTAATATCATCTCCGTTTCGAAATATATGTTGCTTACTTTTTGGCACATATTTTTAAGTGTTTTGACAGCATAGCTAAAATCAGCCGTTAACTTTATAATAAAAAGAAAAATCAGCGGGGTATTTTCGAGAAAACACACATTTTGCTGTATGTATTTGTATGTGTGCACTGGGGAGTGGGGACAAAGCTCAACCGTATTCTCCCCCAAAATGCTGAGCAACTTTCAGAACCAAGCGGATAGACTTATCCATCACCTCCAGCGCCGTCAAAATCGGCGGTAACCCTGACCAATGGCGCCGGTGAACTCGTCAGTGATCTTGCCACCGCCAGGAGAGGATTTTGGAGAGGCGGAGAGGCGTGGGAAGAGAGTGGAGGGGGGGCAGAGTTTGCGAGTAGTGAAGCGGGAGGTAGGGGTGGAGGAGAGGGAGGGCTTGAAAGTGGCTTTGGAGAGAGATGAGCGGAGGAGAGAGGCGACTTCCGAGAAGACATAGCGGCGAGAGAGATGTGTGTGTGTTAGACTGTTAGAATTTGAATGCGTTTGTCCAGGAGGATGTAACCATTAGATGCTGATGTTATTATTTACATCATATTTGGTATAATTAGAAAAAGGTACTTTATACCAAATATTTTGAGAAGAATAGTATGTTATTATTATTTACATTGTTATAAATAGAATATATTAGTTCATGATGTGTAATCTTTTTAAAGTTTTCTTACAGGCTTTCAAAGATTCGACAAATATAGTCAACCTTTTGTGGTTGAAGTGTGATGTTTTAAAGACATTGACTATAATTTTTTATTTTTGGCAAGCTAACTCATTTTTTAGCCAAGGGTTTTTGATGTTTGAAGATGCTCTTAGCGGATGTTTGACTAAATTTATTTTACAGAAATAAGGGTTTATCTTTGAAAAAAATTACATGAAACTCTACTTTTATTTGAGAAAAAGGTAAGCCCTTATTTTTGTCCACATAATGAATACTAAACACCTTCTTAACACTTATATTAAAAAAGTAATAATAAAAATATGTATTTTTTTTTAAAAAATAAACCTTAATAAGCTCTTAAAAATTTTAGCCAAACGTACTCCTAATATGATCTTGAAATACAATTGCAAATTCCAAAGTACCATCAGGATGATTCCTATCTTTGTTTTTCTTTTATACTAGTCATGAAGTGGCAAGTTGATATTTGATCAGATGACAATATCAGACATGATTCGAACTCGTAACCATGTTTATTAACCCCATATAAAGATAAAATCCCAAGATAACGTGAAAATTATCCGTTTGACTCGAAATTAGAATTTCATTCTTAAAACTTAAATTTTCAACTTTAAATTATTCGAGTATATGATTATTTCTGTGTGATTTAATTGCTCTTGAGTTGGGCATCTAAAAATTCTTGAAAGTATTTAGGATTACGAGTGCGGCACTAGTAGGCAGTAGCGCAGAAACCAGCTCAATGCACATTATTACTTGACACAAATAATGTTTAACTATTCACGTACCAATTCTGATCATATATCTTCTGTTCTGGGATGGGAGGATATGCTGGCTAGTGATTTTAATAGGCCAGTCTCAAATCTCAATGGGATCAGATGCATGTGCCGGGAGAGCAAGGCAGACTGAAAATATAGTACTACACTTTTTCGCTCTATTTTCTTTTCTGCTCGGGAACCATGATTTCATTTGAAATTCTGGATTTGATCAAATGAGTTGTGTGAGAATTTAGATTTGGATTTCATTTGAAATCCACACATTCAATGTTAGTGAGTATAGATCTGAGAATTCGAAATGACAACTCAAATCCTGTCATTTGAAATGAAATGCATGTTTCTAAACGGCACTTATAGAATTTCAATTTCTGTTTACGTATCATAACTGTAATAGGCATAAAACTTGTCTTAGCTTATGTGTTAATGGGAGCTAAAATCTTCTTCCAAACTTTTTATGGAGCAAACATATTCATGCCAAACATTTATGGTAAAGCTTCATGCAGTTCCTTTTATTTTTGTGAGCAGAAAGAGGGAGAAACTTCATCGCTGGCAAAGAAATGTAAGATTGGGGTAAAAACAAGTAATTTGCAGTCGCGAGGATGCTTGCAAATAGAACATTACTTTGGAAGAACATGTCAATAATCGGTGAGCTATCTGTGTTCTCAATTATCATTACATTAAAACCCGAGGAAAGTGAAACCATAAGATTATTAACTAATCGGAGAAATGCAGAAACTTTACATCCTGAAAGGAAGAGTGATTATTTCATTATAACTTTACAGTGTATGCTGAAAAAAAAAGTTTAAGATTCTGCATTTTCGGGAGACAAAACTTGAGCGAGGCCAGCTGAAACTGTATACAAGTTCTAATTTGTCTTGTATCAGGTACTATTTTTGCAGCAAACTATATCAAAAATATGAGAAATGCTCTTAATGTAAAAATCGTGTTTTATCTAGAAAGTGGCAGATCAAGCAAGATTATTAACCTTAATATGTGTATTACTTGTGAAAACCGATTCAGCCACTCACAAAATACCTGTGGGTGGCGAACTGCAATTATCCAAAGTTTGCATACTAAAGTGTTTTTGAGCCGGAATCTAGGGGTACGAATTGCAATAAGCTCTTATCCTAACTTGAATTGTTAATTAAATTGGTGTAGGCTGTAGCCGGTTTTGAAACCGTTAGAGATATTATTGCTGCTTCACGCCTAGTAGAAAACATGAAGGGTTAATCATTGATGATCCGCTTACTGAATGTTATAAGAGGTTGGGTTGTTCAATAATTCCTATGGACAATGATTCGGAAGACTACAAGATGATTGTGAACTATCTGGAGAAAACTAATGAACCTGTCAAAGTCGGAGATACTGTACGATAGATATGTAGAGGTCTTACTTATGATAGGACGTAAGCCGCTGATCACTTCCTTTTGTTCTGTTTCAGAGTTCCTCTGTCTCAGGCGAGAATATATTTGCTGTTGAAGCGAGTGCTTGCCATCCTTGGAAGAGATGAAGAAGCTTCCAAACAAAGTTTTGCTTTGGTGTCGTAACTACTGGTAAACCGCAGTCATTTACTGATAGACTTTATTGTTTTTCCTGTTCTATGTGGTGAATTCTGATGGTGGCGATGATTTCTGAATTCTGTATTTGACATGTAAGGTACAAGGAGCTCAAATCTTACGCGACACTTGCACAAGAGATTCTTGTAGGCCGTTTGCTGTTCCTGGTTACACGGTGAGGCAGCTCTTTGGTTGCTAATATTGCAATTTGCACCACATTTTCACCTTGTGTAGTTATCTCAGTTCTACTGATTGAAACATTTGGTGGTGTTATAATTTGGGAAAGCAATTGTATGCAATACGAGCTCGCTGTTGTCTGATTAGGCCAGATGGTTTCTTGGTTGTTGCTGTTGCTTCTTTGGGCGAGGATATTATGGGCCTCTTTGTTTGAAGGCTTCTGACTTCTGTTTTTCTTTACCCGTTTGTATAATTAAGTAGAATCATTTTTAAGAAGTTGAGAATACTAGTTTTTCTCTCACAGCTTCTACTTCTTTTCCAAACACGTTATTAACTTATTTACTTCTCACTTCTAACCCACAAGTCACAACTCCACGGAAAATAGCATCCTACAGTCCTATAGCAGCATCTAACCTAGGTGAGGAAGGAATAACTAATCATATTTGGTATAATTAGAAAAAGGTACTTTATACCAAATATTTTGAGAAGAATAGTATGTTATTATTATTTGGATTGTTATAAATAGAATATATTAGTTCATGATGTGTAATCTTGTTAAAGTTTTCTTACAGGCCTTCAAAGGTTCGACAAATATAGTCAACCTTTTGTGGTTGAAGTGTGATGTTTTAAAGACATTGACTATAATTTTTTATTTTTGGCAAGCTAACTCACTTTTTAGCCAAGGGTTTTTGATGGTTGAAGATGCTCTTAGCGGATGTTTGACTAAATTTATTTTACAGAAATAAGGGTTTATCTTTGAAAAAAAATACATGAAACTCTACTTTTATTTGAGAAAAAGGTAAGCCCTTATTTTTGTCCACATAATGAATACTAAACACCTTCTTAACACTTATATTAAAAAAGTAATAATAAAAATATGTATTTTTTTAAAAAAAATAAACCTTAATAAGCTCTTAAAAATTTTAGCCAAACGTACTCCTACTATGATCTTGAAATACAATTGCAAATTCCAAAGTACCATCAGGATGATTCCTATCTTTGTTTTTCTTTTATACTAGTCATGAAGTGGCAAGTTGATATTTGATCAGATGACAACATCAGACATGATTCGAACTCGTAACCATGTTTATTAACCCCATATTAAGATAAAATCCCAAGATAATGTGAAAATTATCCGTTTGACTCGAAATTAGAATTTCATTCTTAAAACTTAAATTTTCAACTTTAAATTATTCGAGTATATGATTATTTCTGTGTGATTTAATTGCTCTTGAGTTGAGCATCTAAAAATTCTTGTAAGTATTTAGGATTTCGAGTGCGGCACTAGTAGGCAGTAGCGCAGAAACCAGCTCAATGCACATTATTACTTGACACACATAATGTTTAACTATTCACGTACCAATTCTGATCATATATCTTCTGTTCTGGGATGGGAGGATATGCTGGCTAGTGATTTTAATAGGCCAGTCTCAAATCTCAATGGGATCAGATGCATGTGCCGGGAGAGCAAGGCAGACTGAAAATATAGTACTACACTTTTTCGCTCTATTTTTATTTCTGTTCGGGAACCAGGATTTCATTTGAAATTCTGGATTTGATCAAATGAGTTGTGTGAGAATTTAGATTTGGATTTCATTTGAAATCCACACATTCAATGTTAGTGAGTATAAATCTAAGAATTCGAAATGACAACTCAAATCCTGTCATTTGAAATGAAATGCATGTTTCTAAACCGCACTTATAGAATTTCAATTTCTGTTTACGTATCATAACTGTAATAGGCATAAAACTTGTCTTAGCTTATGTGTTAATGGGAGCTAAAATCTTCTTCCAAACTTTTTATGGAGCAAACATATTCATGCCAAACATTTATGGTAAAGCTTCATGCAGTTCCTTTTATTTTTGTGAGCAGAAAAAGGGAGAAACTTCATCGCCGGCAAAGAAATGGAAGATTGGGGTAAAAACAAGTAATTTGCAGTCGCGAGGATGCTTGCAAATAGATCATTACTTTGGAAGAACATGTCAATAATAACCGCAGTCATTTACTGATAGACTTTATTGTTTTTTCTGTTCTATGTGGTGAATTCTGATGGTGGTGATGATTTCTGAATTCTGTAATTGACATGGAAGGTACAAGGAGCTCAAAACTTATGCGACACTTGCACAAGAGATTCTTGTAGGCCGTTTGCTGTTCCTGGTTACATGGTGAGGCAGCTCTTTGGTTGCTAATATTGCACCACATTTTCACCTTGTGTAGTTATCTCAGTTCTACTGATTGAAACATTTGGTGGTGTTATAATTTGGGAAAGCGATTGTATGCAATACGAGCTCGCTGTTGTTTGATTAGGCCAGATGGTTTCTTGGTTGTTGTTGTTGCTTCTTTGGGCGAGGATGTTATGGGCCTATTTGTTTCAAGGAAGTAGAAGCAGCTTCTGACTTCTGTTTTTTTTCACTAGTTTTTGTAAATAAGTAAAATTATTTTTAAGAAGCTGAGAATACTAGTTTTTCTCTCACAGCTTCTACTTCTTTTCCAAACACGTTATTAACTTATTTACTTCTTACTTTTAACCCACTTCTTTACTTGAAGTAAGAAGTCACTTTTTTTAAGTTTGCCAAAATGGCTTTTTTAAATTTTAATAGAACAGAGGTGACAAGTCACAACTCCACGGGAAATAGCATCCTACAGTTCTGCTATATAGCAGCATCTAACCTAGTGAGGAAGGAAAAACTAATCATATCTGGCATAATTAGAAAAAGGTACTTTATTTTAAGTCACCAAATATTTTGAGGAGAATAAGATTGCGGTGAAGGTATGTTATTTAAACTATTCTATACAAATAAAAATCGAGCATCAAAATACCTTTTTAGAGTAGTCTTTGTATTCCTAAATTATTCAAAATAATCTAAATAAATATGCCACTGTGCTTTAAAATGACATTTACTTATTTTTATTATATGAATATAAATTATAATAATTAAAATGACAAGCAAACTCATATTCGAATAAGCGAATTCATTTTTAACCTTATATGTAGGGATGGACGCGGGGCACTTCGGATGGGGAGTACTATCCCTGCCCTTGATCCCCGAATTTAATACCCATCCCCAACCACGCCCCGAACCTCGAACGGGGATTCTTTTCCTCCCCCATCCCCGTCCCGAACTGGGAATGGGGATCCCCGCGGAGATTCGGTGAATTTTATTTTTTAAATAAAAAAAATAATTTTATAATATATAAAATGCTTTTTAATAAAAAAACTGCTAACTCCTAATATACTAATAAAATGATATTATCTCCTATTTTCAACATCAAATCATATTAAAATTGATTAATAATATAAATAAAAGACAATTTTAAAATTTTAAAATATATTATATTACAATATAAATATAATCGACCAATAAAAATAAAGATTATTTTTTAATTATAATAAAATTATAAAAGATATATATTTTTAATAATTTATATAGTATAATATATATAAATATATTATTATTATTATTTTTATAAATATACAATCGGGGTCGGGGATCGGGGCGGGGAGACACGAATCCCCGACCTCGCCCCGATCCCCGAATTTTTTACATAACTTTCCCCGTTCCCCGCCCCCGAAAAAATCCCCAAATCACCGACCCGAACGAGACGGGGATCGGATCGGGGTCGAGCGGGGCGAGATGAATGCCCATCCCTACTTATATGTCATTGTGCAAATCAGTGATTATGATGATTTTGTTCTTGATTTTGAATTTGATGTTATTACAATTTTAAGTGATTGTTGAATTCAGGTATTGATATCTGGTAAGGAGGATCCAGATGCTGCGTTATTGCCCGCTATGGTGGCCGTGATGCGGCTATCTAAGCAGGTAATTGGATTACCCGAGGGTGATGAAGATGATATGAAATCATCAGGAGCCGTTGCTGTGAATTGCTGTGTGCGTTTATTGGTGCCCACATTCATAAGGAGCCGTTGTTGTGAATTGCTGTGTGCGTTTATTGCTGTGTGCGTTGCTGTGAATTGCTGTGTGCTGAAATCATCAGGAGCCGTTGCTGTGAAGATGATATGATATGAAGATTAGTCGTATTCTCATTTTTTAAATTGTCTCCGGACTAAGTATCCATAAGTCTAACTCCAGGAGTTTATTCGTTCCCACATGCCCATATCCATAATTACTTTGTTAGTGAAGTACAATTGATCATTATACTATGAGTCATCTAACTAAAGTTTTTTGGATAGCTGAAGTCCCAACCTATGTCATCGATCCAGATGAAAAGGTTGTGGAATTGGAAGGAGAGGCCATCAATGTTCTTAAAGCTCTTAAATATGTTGTTGGACACTTGAGAAATTTTTTGGTGGATCACAGTGTTCTTCCTTTATTTGAGAAGAATGTAAGTTTACCTTTGTACACTTGTATAGCTTTATAATGTGTTTATGCTTTGAATTACATTTTGCTACTTGACTTGTGAAAACACTAAATTGTGCCTCTATATAAACTTATTCAACAGACTGATATTGCTGACAAGATGATGCTGAACCCGACTACTCAAGCAGGATCTGATGGTAGTGAATACTCTGATCTTTCGGTAAAGCACGATGCACTTTTTGCTGATCTCGAAAGGAATCAGAACCCTGTATCCTATTTGTCTGGGTGGCCATATAATGGACAAGCGGCCGGACCTCCAAGAATATCTTCTTTGGAGGTTGGACCTATCAATCCTCAGGTTTGTTATACCGCATTTGTCCATTTACCATCTATGAGGGGCCCTATCAGGGATTTGGTCTATTGGGGCTGTAGGGGCTGCGCTTTAGAAAAAAACTTTGATCGAAGAAAAATATATTCAACACTAATGTCTTTATGTTTAATGAAGTTCATTAACTCAAGAACCATTGCGCTTCAGTTTCCCCTACTTACAGTATTCTCTCTTTAGAGATTACTGAATAAGGGAGGATTAAGTGGTACCAGGAAGCGCGAGATAGATGCTTTAGCCTTTTCTCTTTTTGTTTCTTTGTAATAAATTGAAATTTTAAACTTGAGTTAACCTGTTTAGTTTTAAATTTTGAACCTGTTCAATTGTGCAATGATGGCTGGCAAAAACTGTGGTGCTGATTAATCTTGATAAATTCCTAGCAGAACTTGCCATTCTTTCGGTCTGCTTCACGGCAAACCAAAACAAAGGAATAGGTTATCTCCTATTTTCCAACTGGTACCAAACAAAGGAATCCCCTCGAATTCTACCATTGATAAATCGATAAACATCTTTACACATGCAGAATCCATCTATCTTACAATATCTCCAGTGACCCCCTTGATCGGTAATTTCCACTGTTGATCCATGGTCTCTCCATACCCTCTTTCTCTTTGTTCTGCAAACCCCGACCACCTACGAGGCATTTACAGAAGATCTCTCAAATGCTGAAGGCTACAACCTTTACTCCTCCTTATCTCTATCCCTCTCTACTGCCACCTCACCACATTAATTAAGGATTTAATTACCCTTTATTACCCTAGTACATATGTCACTTTAGTAGAGGGTTTGTATTGAGGCATTGCATATTGATTGCATCAAAAAGAGAATACACAAGCTAAACTATTAGGATGTTTACACACAGTCAAGACCAAAAATTAGTTTGTCTGAAAGTGGAACCAAATCACCCGAGCATCCATTAGCCATTACTAATAGATATCCTGGGAAATCAATTTACTGATTCGAGGGTCTCTTTTTTTAGTTTTAAAAGCCCTTCAGATTTTTATCAAAGACTAAACTATTACATTGTTGAATCTGTTTACAGTTAGTGTTGATTTATATTGTCTGGGAGATTTCCAGTCTGTGCTCTGTTCTCATATGTGTTTCGGACATTCTGGAATATCATCTGTATATTACCCTGAAGTGTGGTGTTTCTGACTGTGACATGTTTCCTCATAAATAGGTAGCACAAACAACGCAAGTTCCTCTCATGTATGCCCATGGCATTATTGGAGTAGATGGATCAAATATCGCATACATCCGGCGGTATAGTGGTGCTATTGTGACTGTGCAAGAAATCCCAGGTTTACCAGATGAAATAACCATTCAGATTAAGGGGACAACATCAGAGGTTGAGGTTGCTCAGCAACTTATTCAGGTAAGAGGATCATTTCCTAGATGGCTTTATATTTTTTGACATGCTATCAAATTATATTTAGTTTTCCTATGGACCATTTAAGTCATAGAATTTCAGCTAAAATGTGTTTTATTTATGTTATCGGTGTTAACTATGTCCAAAATCATATATATATATATTATATATGACTGGTTCTCTTTTGATCGCGACCCTATATATGTATATTATTACATTCTTTTAGGTTTTACTAGGTCCCGGTCATGTGATCTTAGTTGACCATAATATACTCAATATCCTCGTTGTCATCAAATTAAATAATTAAAATTATTGTTATTTGCAAATTGCATCCCTACATTTGGGGTCAAAATCACTTTATATTTTTTCATGAAAATCCTGTCCTGTGCTTGCTTTCTCATACTACAGTTAGATCAATGAATTAGACAAGACAATACACAGTTTTCTTGTATTATGATTTCTCCAAGTACATGCTAATGCTAGAACCCATACATGGTATAACTAGGAAGGGAAATACACTACTAGAAAAGCGAGCATTTCCGACCAAAATTTCTGACCGACCAAAGTGGTCGGAAAAAAAAGCGGGCATTTCCGACCGACTTACCGACCAAACGAGATCGGTCGTAAAAAATCGCATCATTTACGACCGCCATTACCGACCGCACAAAATCGGTCGGTTATAAGTGGGCGTGGGTCTCGCTCACCAACGTTCTTCAGCTGACATGGATGACACGTCGCTATAACCCACCGACACATTTCCGACCGCCTGTGGTCATTTCCGACCACCTGGACTGGTTTAAAATAATTCGTCAGCTTTTAACTTGTTGTCGACTTGTGATTGGCTGAGTGGGGACGCGGTGGAGCCCAGCTTTATTTCCGACCGACGGCGGTCGGAAATGACTTGCTTCGTTTACGACCGTATTAAAACCCGGGCGGTCGGTTTTGACTTCTTAGAAAAACAATAAATTCTATTCGACTAAGTAAACTATTAAAAAATAACTAAAAACATTGTACATCCAGAAAACCGACCTCATTCAATATATTTCCGACCAAACTTATAATTTTAACATAGAAAACCGACCACATGCAACACATTTCCGACCAAACTCATAATTTTAACACAGAAAACCGACCAAATTTAACTCATTTCCGACCACATACTCAAGTGCAGAAAACCGACCATTTTGTTCTGTCATTTCCGACCGATTTAAAACCCTGACGGTCGGTTTTGACTTGTGAGAAAAACAAAAAAATTTATTCGGGTAAGTAAACATTAAAAAAAATTAAAAAATTGAAACTAGCTTTTAGTCAGTTAATAAATTAATAAAAATTTATTCATCACATAATATTTGATTTTTAATTTTTTTTATTTCCATAACAAAATATAGATACTAACTAACTAATTTCAAATTAATTATTCAAACAACTGAAAAATGTAGAATCTTTGCGATATGGTCTCATTTAAGGTACTAATCATGATAGCAAAAGAATAAAAATATAAAAAAAATTATAAAGACGCTTTTCTGTTACAAATCATGCATTGCAGTGAATGTCGGAGTTAAGGGTTTTGATTTTATCAGAAGTTATCCTAGGGTTTACATTTTCGAAATATCAATTCGTTTTTTAGGCGATCCAACCGTACGGATCGTAAATTAAGTAGTCATAGTAGTTGTATACCAAAAATCAAATCAATAGGATTTTATCTGTTGAGATATTATAACGAAAATATTATGTTATACTTAAATATATTTTAGGGTTATTTTTTTACAAAAAAATAAATTTGGTTTTTAGGCGATCCAACCGTACGGATCGTAAATTAAGTACTCATCGTAGTTATATACCAAAAATCAAGTCAGTAGGATTTTATTTGTTGGATTATTATAGCGAAAATGTTATGTTATTCTTAGATATGGATGTAGGTTTATTTTCTTTACAAAAAAATAAATTTGTTTTTTAGACGATCCAACCGTACGGATCGTAAATTAAGTACTCATCGTAGTTATATACTAAAATTCAAGTCAATAGGATTTTATTTGTTGAGATATTATAGCGAAAATATTAGGTTCTAGTACTTAAATATAGACGCAGGGTTATTTTTTTAAAAAAATAAATAACTTATTTAAATAATCCAACCGTACGGATATGAATACAATTACTCAACTTATATTGGTACTTAAATTTAATAATTTTGAACATTAGTTGAAGGAATATTATAATAAAAAATAATTTTCTAGTTATTTAATTTCGTAAAATAGATGTAGGTTTATATTTAAGTTCGTTCAGTTTTAGAACAATGTTGTAGCTGGTTTGGTGGTTGAACACTCTGCGCACAAGGCAGAGGTCGTGGGTTCGATTTAGGGAGTTGTTTTTTTTCCAAGCTTTATATAACTTTCCCGCGTTTATTTTCGCGAAAAGTTAAAACTCCCGCTCAGCCTAAACAACAGCATTTCTCGATTGTGCAACATCATTTTCTTTTTTCACACTCTAAACTCTACTTCTCAGTTTCAACTCTCCCAACTCTCTCAAAAATCTCTCTCGTCTCTGCATGCTTTTCTTTCCCGATCTCTCTCAACACTCTCTCGAATCTTTCTCTGTAAGTCTCTCTCTCTCTCTCTCTCGCCCACCCTCTCTCTTTCCCCCTCCTGTGTATTTGTCTTTGTATGGTACCTCAATTGTAGATTTGTTTTTGTATCTTGCTCTGATTACATTTGTGCTCAGTTTTGTATCCTTTGCTAATTGTATCTCTGTTTTATATATATATTATGTTTGTGTTTCAAATTTGTGTTTTGTGTTGATTGATAGTTGGAGAAATTGTGATAAGAAGTAGGAAGTGTGTCTTTTTCTTGGTGCTTATTAAGTGTTTGATATATTGACTGTATGAACGCTTGTTGAAAGTCTAATGAATTTTGCAGTTGTGAGTTTTTTGGTGTTGAACTCTTTGTTTGATTGTGGATTAAAGAAGTGTATTTTGTGGTGTAGCAAAGGTGTTTGATAGTTTGTGTAAGAGAGTACGTGTGCTGATAATTGTATGTTAATGGAGACCTTGCATACTGCAGGTGCAAAATCATTTGAGGCTGTTGAGATGGTAATTCGAAACTTATTATATGTACAATTCTATGAATAATAAGTATTGTGCATATAGATCGACACACACACACATATAGTGAATTATGCTAATATTGTGTATCGTTTATATAAATTGTAATTGATATATTAGTATAAATGATGGATTGTTGCAGGAAATTGCAGAGGCAAATAAGGACGTCATCGATGGTGAAAGTTCTAAGAATGACATTGGTGGGGATGATGATGATGTTGGTGGCGAAGGTGGTGGTGGCGGCCGAAACAATGATGCCGTTCTTGATGAAGATTCAAATGAAGCTAGCTAACTAGCAACATTATTGGTAGAGATGATGAATTATTGTTAAAATGTTGCTTTTGTTAACCGGAACTGCAGTAACTGTTGTTGATCAGTTGTAAAGTGAATTTGCAAGGTTTTAATCATTTTGTTAAAAGAATTTATATATAAATATATAAATGCTTGTTAGCTTTTAAATTATGTCGTAGTAAATTAATGGATATTGCTTCTTGATTTTGGGTTTGAAATTGGATATTGTATGTGCATTGTTGGTTTGGTAAAATAACAGGGATATGGTATAGTTTACAATGTAAATACTGCATTTTTTTTGAAATTTTCTCCCCAGAAAACCGACCAAATTTGCTCATTTCCGACCAAGAATGGTAAAAACACCCAGAAAACCGACCAGATGTATACATTTTCGACCAAATTTATATCCTAAAACCCAGAAAACCGACCAAAGCAAGGCGGTCGGTAATGACAATGCGGTCGTAAATGACTTTGGGTGGTCGGTTTTAGCCCAGAAGCTCACCCAATGGACCCTGAAAATTATTTCCGACCAACTCATTTCTGACCACTGTGTGGTCGGTTTTAGCGCAGAAGCTCACCCAATGGACCCTGAAAAGGCATTTCCGACCGACTCATTTCCGACCACACTGCGGTCGGTTTTACAACTAGGCCCCTAAGCTGAGCCCTGAACTTCTTTACCGACCAATACATTTCCGACCGTCATTGGTCGGTTTTGAGACAATCCACGTGTATGACACATCAACGGTGGGCCAGATTTATCTGATACAATCCACGTGTATGCGGACATGGCAACACATTTCCGACCAAAAGAATCGGTCGGTTATATTCCTCATTTCGGACCGATAGGTCATTCCCGACTCGGTTTAAAGGGACCGACGTGGTCGGTCGGTCGGTGGTCGGAAATGACCTCAAAACCGACCGATTTTGTTCATTTCTGACCGATTTTGGCGGTCGGAAATGCCCGCTTTTCTTGTAGTGATAAGTGTTTATAAGATCCTGGCTAATATTTCTTTTTCATTCTTTAGGAATGTGTTAGCAAGCAGGACGAAGATCTCCTCAGGAGCTAACGCAATCAGAACTAGGGGACATGGTAGCTCCAGGATGTAAATGCTGGGATAAGATTTCCTTTTACATATGTTGTTTATATTTACATTTCCTGTTTTCTTTTTGCCCCCTTAGAGTCCTTGCTGGTTGTTCTGTTGTACAATTTAAGTAGATTGTTGGTTTAAGTTTGAGACAGATGATTTATACAATTAAGCTTTTCAAATCTTATTTCTACATTATCTATAAATTAAGCAGGATCTCGAGGAGGCAACATGGCATGCTTAGAGATATTCCTAATTTTTGAGATATATAGGACTTGATTTAAATAGCGTTACAATGAAATCTTATCAAATTTGTGCCCTTCTAAATTGCTAGCTGATGGGCAGTAAGTGTCCTCAACTATATATATGCCTAGCAAAACTTCAAGAGCGGGGTGAAGGGATGAGAAATGAGGGCAGGAAGAGTGGGAGGCTGGGGTTTCAAGAGATTAGGGTTTAGATAGGGGAAGTTGGTAGAAGAGGTATTAGAATCCTATTATATTCTATTAACATATTTAATTAATAATTTTAAATTAATTGTTGTAGCAGTGGATATTTGGGTAAGTTCCATTTTTTAAAGAACTTCAAATTTAAGGACTTATTTTTTTAATATTTAATTAAAAAGGATATTTGGGTAAGTTTTTTTCAAAATTTAAGAACATTTTTAAAAAACAAATACTCCCTCTTTCCCCCTAGTTGTATACGCGGGGGAGCGGCACACACTTTAATGCTTCTTTAAAATATAGTTCTATAGCTTATTTTTTTAATTTTTTTTATGTATAAAAATTTAACTATCAAATTTTTATTCACTACAACAAAACAGGGTATTTACGACAGAAAGTAAGCCTAGCATCCGTCTGAAGTTCCGAATTTACGACGGAATACTTCCGTCGTTTTTGCTCAATTAGTAAGTTCGGAAAAATGTCACAATTTGATACATGCGTCGGAAGTATTATTAAGCGTCGTAAGTTGTACTTGATGGGACCCACAATTTCACTAAAATAATAGTTAAACTTACGGCGCGCATTAAATCCGTCGTAAGTTCCGAATATTCAAGGAAAAAAACCTTAAAAATAAGTAATAGAATCATATTTTATAGAAGCATTGAAGTGCGTGTCAAATAAGGAACGTAATATAAAACAACGCTAAAGAGATTTTTCTTTGATATGATTACTGAAACGGTCGAATTTATATTTTCGCGCGACCAAAAACTGTCGAAAATATAAATTCTACGAGGAACGATCGAAAGATACTGAAATCATTTAAAAGTTTTCAAATTCGAAAGTGCAGCAAATTTCCCGTCCTGAATTATTTTTGACCAGAAATTATTTTCGACTAAAATCATGGTCGGAAAAACTGGAGTGCATGGTTGGTCAAAAATAAATTTATTTTTGACCGTTTCTGGTCTCTTTTACTATTTTCAATCGAATTTATTTTCGGACGTTTATGGTCGAAAATAGCTTCCCGGTCAAAAAATCGATCGAAATCAGCCGCTTTTCTTGTGGTGTACTCATAATAGTCTAAAGTGACTGTAGAGCAGAATTAAATTTACACAAAATAGTTTTACAAAAGAATCATATTTAAAAAAAATATTTAGTTCGAGCGTTAAGGAGAGGTGTGTTCAACTCTAATTAACACTAATCTATGGATTTTAATGGATTGTATTTTATTTAGATTTCAAGCATTTTCTTGATAAAATATGATAGAACTGATTTAGAGTGTTTGGGATTCAAGTACAATGTTTCAAAATCTCACAGGATGATCTCTTGAAATATAGTAGGACTTCGAAAACCATAAAATACACAATATAGACCTACAAGATTCATTATTTTAAGATAGGAAAATGCTAGGTACTCCGAAATTTCTTCCAAAATTTTCTTCACAAATCCTAGTTGGCAATATCTGATTGGTTACACTCAAACTAATAATAATCGGATCGGAGCTCCTATATACACATAAACCACCTAATTAAAATCATCCATGTGTCTGCCACGTTATTTGTGAAAATTTTTTGAGATGAAATTTTTTTGAGATAGAATTTGGGGTAGATAATATATCACTCTTTATGATATCCAAAAAATTCATTGATATCATCATATTTAAATAGATTTTAAATAATTTTAATTAAATATCATAGATTTGCAAATATAATTTAAAATCCTTATTAAATATCAATAGATTTTACTCCCTCCATCACCCTCAATTGTTTACATTGTGGGACGGGGGCTCGGCACGCATTCTAATGCTATCATAAAATATAGTTTGATAAATTATTTTGAACTTTTTTGTTCTGAATAAAAATTTACTTTCTAAACTTTTATACAAAAAAGATAAATTTTAAAAAAAAGTTATAAAAACTATGTTTTGTATGCGTCTTAAAATACGTGTCGAGCCATTAAAAAATTTGTAAAGAAATGAGAGGCACAGAAGGAGTATAGAGGGAGAATAAGATAAATTAAAATCTAAATTAAATAACCAAAGATTTTGATACGTTTTTTAAAATCTAAATTGAATAACCAAAGATTTTGATACGTTTTTTAAAATCTGAATTGAATAACCAAAGATTTTGATACGTTTTTTTAAATCTAAATTGAATATACCGAAACTACATAAATGAAAAGAAAATCTTTAAAATCCCAATTGAATATGCCCTGATTCTCCGACTAGATACAGAAATTTCGCCAAAAACCTCAAAAAATTCATTTAAAAGAATAGCTGTCAATATCAAGGAATACCTAAATGCCGCAATTGCCCCTGGACCAATTGCCCAGTTATAAATAACCCCTCACTCTCAATACGCAGCAGCAGCCATCTTGGGGCAAGCATTTTTTACATCGCCGTTTTCTTTTCGCTATCTTACCAACCCACCACCTTTCTTAATCTCTCCCAATCAGTGGCCTCCTCCCACCCCACCGTCACCACCACCGAACCACTCACCGAGCCAGAGCTTGTTACATCTCCACTTACACCCACCGAATCCCCAGCGGCCCAGCCTGAGCAGCCCAAGTGGCCTGGTTGGCCCGGATACATCGTGTACAGAATAATCGTGCCTGCGACGAAAGTTGGCTGCATCATTGGTAGAAAGGGAGAGGCCGTCAAGAAGCTCTGCGCAGAGACTCGTGCTCGTGTCAATGTTCTTCATGGCCCTGTGATCACTTCTGCTCATCGCATCGTGAGTATCTAATTTCTTAGATCTAGGGTTTTAGTTTCTTTTTGATTTATCTTGTTGTTTATTTTTGTTTATAAGCTTGTGATCAGATGAGAACATGTGATTTGTGTTGTTGAAACTGGTGATATATATGGTGCAAATTACTGATTTCTTAAATCTAGGGTTTTGAGATCTAGGGTTTTATTTTGTTGTCGATTTACTTGTTAGTTTATTTTTGTTTATAAGCATGTGATCTGATGAGAACCTGTGATTTGTGTTGTTGAAACTGGTGATATGGTGCAAATTACTGATTTCTTAGATCTAGGGTTTTGAGATCTAGGATTTTAGTTTCTTTTCGATTTATCTTGTTTATTTTTGCTTATAAGCTTGTGATCTGATGATGAGAACGTGTGATCTGTGTTGTTGAAACTGGTGATGTGGTGCAAATTAGTGATTACAATGATAGGGTTTTTATCATAAGGTGCTTCTCGTTTAATTGAAGTGATTGTTGAATTCAGGTGCTGGTTTCTAGTAAAGAAGAAGTAGATGCTGTGTTGTCACCGGCTATGGTTGCGGTTATGAGACTATCCAGACGAATAAATGAATTACCCGAGGGTGATGAAGATGACATTGAAACGTCTCCTGTGTCTTGCTGTGTCCGTTTATTGGTTCCTTCTGGACAAGCATATAGTCTCATTGGTCGACAAGGGTTGACAGTCAAGTCGATGCAGGAGGCTAGTGGCGCCGCAATACAGGTTTTCTCAAGAGGTATATGTTTTGTTTGGAAATTATGTAGAGTATTCAATTCCCTTTAATTGCATAATGTATTATAAGTGATGTGTTGGATTTTATCTTTGGTGATCTTCTAATTAGGTATATGATTTTGGGAGAGATAATCGATATTGTTTTAGTTGGCGAAGATATCTTGAATTGCCATATATTGTGTTGCATAACTATTTATTTGCCTGAGATGTTTAATTTATTGTCTGATTACTTTGATACTTCTGTTTCCTCCGTCCATCATTTATATTAGTAGATGTAGATCCGTGTCTGACCTTTCGCGCCAATTTCTAAGGGCTTCCCTTTAGATTTGCTCACTCTTGCTATATTTGACTGCCATTAATTGGAACCAAAAACTTTAGGCAATGATATATTAATGGTCTGCTCATTTTTTAAGTTGTCTCCGGACTAAGTATCCATAAGCCTAACTCCAGGAATCAATTTGTTTCCACATGCCCATATCCATTATAACTTTGTTCCTGAAGTACAGTTCATCATTTTGCTATGAGTCATCTAACACTAAAGTTCGTGTATAGATGAAGTTCCAGCATGTAATATCGATTCAGATGGCTGGCCCGGATGCAACGTGTACAGATTGATCGTGCCGCTGATGAAAGTGGGCTCCATCATTGGAAAGAAAGGAGAGACCGTCAAGAAGCTGTGTGTTGAGACTGGTGCTCGTGTCAATGTTCTTCCTGGGCTTGTCACTTGTCCTCATCGCGTAGTGAGTGCTTCGTTAATTTTTTTCATCTAGGGTTTTCAGTTTGTTCTTGTTTATCTTTATGTGAACCGGTGATTTTGTTGTAGTTGAAACTTGTGATTTTGTGCAAATCAGTGATTATGATGATTTTGTTCTTGATTTTGATTTTGATGTTATTATAATTTTAAGTGATTGTTGAATTCAGGTGGTGATATCTGGTAAGGAGGATCCAGATGCTGCGGTATTGCCCGCTATGGTGGCCGTGATGCGGCTATCTAAGCAGGTAATTGGATTACCCGAGGGTGATGAAGATGATATCAAATCATCAGGAGCCGCTGCTGTGAATTGCTGTGTGCGTTTATTGGTGCCTTCGGGACAAGCCTTTAGCCTGATTGGCAGGCAAGGGGCGAGAATCAGGCCGATGCAGGAGGCGAGTGGCTCTGCAATTCGGGTACTTTCAAGTGGTATGTTTTGTTTTGGCGATTATGTGGGTAGTATTATGCATTTATGTGATGTTTGATATTCTTGGTGATTGACTAATACATGTTTATACCATGGAAATTTCGAGTCATGCTTAGCTTTTCGTAAGAAAGATCTTTTTCCTCAATTGATATTATGAAATGCAGCCTCACTAAGTTGAAGACAGAGTCGATTTTTTAGCAGGTTAATTAATGGGGTTAGATTGTGTTGCCTGATTATGTATTCGCCTAAGATGTTTCTATTGTCTTATCACTTTGATATGTCAGCTTCCTCCCTTTTAGGAGCTTGTTTGTGCATTCTGAGATGACTACTTACAAAGTTAGAGTTGTTAAATGTGGATGACATGCATGTGATAATTTGTTATAGGGATTCAAAATATTAGATCAGTCGTATTCTCATTTTTTAAATTGTCTCCGGACTAAGTATCCATAAGTCTAACTCCAGGAGTTTATTCGTTCCCACATGCCCATATCCATAATTACTTTGTTAGTGAAGTACAATTGATCATTATACTATGAGTCATCTAACTAAAGTTTTTTGGATAGCTGAAGTCCCAACCTATGTCATCGATCCAGATGAAAAGGTTGTGGAATTGGAAGGAGAGGCCATCAATGTTCTTAAAGCTCTTAAATATGTTGTTGGACACTTGAGAAATTTTTTGGTGGATCACAGTGTTCTTCCTTTATTTGAGAAGAATGTAAGTTTACCTTTGTACACTTGTATAGCTTTATAATGTGTTTATGCTTTGAATTACATTTTGCTACTTGACTTGTGAAAACACTAAATTGTGCCTCTATATAAACTTATTCAACAGACTGATAATGCTGACAAGATGATGCTGAACCCGACTACTCAAGCAGGATCTGATGGTAGTGAATACTCTGATCATTTCCTAGATGGCTTTATATTTTTTGACATGCTATCAAATTATATTTAGTTTTCCTATGGACCATTTAAGTCATAGAATTTCAGCTAAAATGTTTTTTTATTTATGTTATCGGTGTTAACTATGTCCAAAATCATATATATATTATATATGATTGGTTCTCTTTTGAGCGCGACCCTATATATGTATATTATTACATTCTTTCAGGTTTTACTAGGTCCGGGTCATGTGATCTTAGTTGACCGTAATATACTCAATATCCTGGTTGTCATCAAATTAAATAATTAAAATTATTGTTATTTGCAAACTGCATCCCTACATTTGGGGTCAAAATCACTTTATATTTTTTCATGAAAATTCTGTCCTGTGCTTGCTTTCTCAGACTACAGTTAGATCAATGAATTAGACATGACAATACACAGTTTTCTTGTATTATGATTTCTCCAAGTACATGCTAATGCTAGAACCCATACATTGTATAACTAGGAAGGGAGATAAGTGTTTATAAGATCCTGGCTAATATTTCTTATTCATTCTGTAGGAATGTGTTAGCAAGCAGGACGAAGATCTCCTCAGGAGCTAACGTAATCAGAACTAGGGGACATGGTAGCTCCAGGATGTAAATGCTGGGATAAGATTTCCTTTTACATATGTTGTTTATATTTACATTTCCTGTTTTCTTTTTGCCCCCTTAGAGTCCTTGCTGGTTGTTCTGTTGTACAATTTAAGTAGATTGTTGGTTTAAGTTTGAGACAGATGATTTATACAATTAAGCTTTTCAAATCTTATTTCTACATTATCTATAAATTAAGCAGGATCTCGAGGAGGCAACATGGCATGCTTAGAGATATTCCTAATTTTTGAGATATATAGGACTTGATTTAAATAGCGTTACAATGAAATCTTATCAAATTTGTGCCCTTCTAAATTGCTAGCTGATGGGCAGTAAGTGTCCTCAACTATATATATGCCTAGCAAAACTTCAAGAGCGGGGTGAAGGGATGAGAAATGAGGGCAGGAAGAGTGGGAGGCTGGAGTTTCAAGAGATTAGGGTTTAGAGATAGGGGAAGTTGGTAGAAGAGGTATTAGCATCCTATTATATTCTATTAACATATTTAATTAATAATTTTAAATTAATTGTTGTAGCAGTGGATATTTGGGTAAGTTCATTTTTTTAAAGAACTTCAAATTTAAGGACTTATATATTTTTTTTAATATTTAATTAAAAAGGATATTTGGGTAAGTTTTTTTCAAAATTTAAGAACATTTTTAAAAAACAAATACTCCCTCTTTCCCCCTAGTTGTATACGCGGGGGAGCGGCACACACTTTAATGCTCCTTTAAAATATAGTTCTATAGCTTATTTTTTAATTTCTTTTATGTATAAAAATTTAACTATCAAACTTTTATTCACTACAACAAAACAGGGTATTTACGACGGAAAGTAAGCCTAGCATCCGTCTGAAGTTCTGAATTTACGACGAAATACTTCCGTCGTTTTTGCTCAATTAGTAAGTTCGGAAAAATGTCACAATTTGATACATGCGTCGGAAGTATTATTAAGCGTCGTAAGTTGTACTTGATGGGACCCACAATTTCACTAAAATAATAGTTAAACTTACGACGCGCATTAAATCCGTCGTAAGTTCCGAATATTCAAGGGAAAAAACCTTAAAAATAAGTAATAGAATCATATTTTATAGAAGCATTGAAGTGCGTGTCAAATAAGGAACGTAATATAAAACAACGCTAAAGAGATTTTTCTTTGATATGATTACCGAAACGGTCGAATTTATATTTTCGCGCGACCAAAAACTGTCGAAAATATATATTCTATGTGGAACGATCGAAAGATACTGAAATCATTTAAAAGTTTTCAAATTCGAAAGTGCAGCAAATTTCCCGTCCCGAATTATTTTTGACCAGAAATAATTTTCGACTAAAATCATGGTCGGAAAAACTGGAGTGCATGATTGGTCAAAAATAAATTTATTTTTGACCGTTTCTGGTCGCTTTTACTATTTTCAATCGAATTTATTTTCGGACGTTTATGGTCGAAAATAGCTTCCGGTCAAAAAAGCGATCGAAATCAGCCGCTTTTCTTGTGGTGTACTCATAATAGTCTAAAGTGACTGTAGAGCAGAATTAAATTTACACAAAATAGTTTTACAAAAGAATCATATTTAAAAAAAAATATTTAGTTCGAGCGTTAAGGAGAGGTGTGTTCAACTCTAATTAACACTAATCTATGGATTTTAATGAATTGTATTTTATTTAGATTTCAAGCATTTTCTTGATAAAATATGATATAACTGATTTAGAGTGTTTGGGATTCAAGTACAATGTTTCAAAATCTCACAGGATGATCTCTTGAAATATAGTAGGACTTCGAAAACCATAAAATACACAATATAGACCTACAAGATTCATTATTTTAAGATAGGAAAATGCTAGGTACTCCGAAATTTCTTCCAAAATTTTCTTCACAAATCCTAGTTGGCAATATCTGATTGGTTACACTCAAACTAATCGGATCGGAGCTCCTATATACACATAAACCACCTAATTAAAATCATCCATGTGTCTGCCATGTTATTTGTGAAAAATTTTTGAGATAGAATTTGGGGTAGATAATATATCACTCTTTATGATATCCAAAAAATTCATTGATATCATCATATTTAAATAGATTTTAAATAATTTTAATTAAATATCATAGATTTGCAAATATAATTTAAAATCCTTATTAAATATCAATAGATTTTACTCCAACCATCACCCTCAATTGTTTACACTGGGGGACGGGGGCTCGGCACCCATTCTAATGCTATCATAAAATATAGTTTGATAAATTATTTTGAACTTTTTTGTTCCGAATAAAAATTTACTTTCTAAACTTTTATACAAAAAAGATAAATTTTAAAAAAAAGTTATGAAACTATGTTTTATATGCGTCTTAAAATACGTGTCGAGCCATTAAAAAAATTGTAAAGAAATGAGAGGCACAGAAGGAGTATAGAGGGAGAATAAGATAAATTAAAATCTAAATTAAATAACCAAAGATTTTGATACGTTTTTTAAAATCTAAATTAAATAACCAAAGATTTTGATACGTTTTTTAAAATCTGAATTGAATAACCAAAGGTTTTGATACGTTTTTTAAAATCTAAATTGAATATACCGAAACTTCATAAATGAAAAGAAAATCTTTAAAATCCCAATTGAATATGCCCCGATTCTCCGACCAGATACAGAAATTTCGCCAAAATTCTCAAAAAATTCATTTAAAAGAATAGCTTTTAATATCAAGGAATACCTAAATGCCGCAATTGCCCCTGGACCAATTGCCCAGTTATAAATAAGCCCTCACTCTCATATTCTCAACACGCAGCAGCAGCCATCTTGGGGCAAGCATTTTTTACATCTCCGCTTTCTTTTCGCTATCTTACCAACCCACCACCTTTCTTAATCTCTCCCAATCAGTGGCCTCCTCCCACCCCACCGTCACCACCACCGCACCACTCACCGAGCCAGAGCTTGTTACATCTCCACTTACACCCACCGAATCCCCAGCGGGCCAGCCTGAGCAGCCCAAGTGGCCTGGTTGGCCCGGATACATCGTGTACAGAATAATCGTGCCTGCGACGAAAGTTGGCTGCATCATTGGTAGAAAGGGAGAGGCCGTCAAGAAGCTCTGCGCAGAGACTCGTGCTCGTGTCAATGTTCTTCATGGCCCTGTGATCACTTCTGCTCATCGCATCGTGAGTATCTAATTTCTTAGATCTAGGGTTTTAGTTTCTTTTTGATTTATCTTGTTGTTTATTTTTGTTTATAAGCTTGTGATCTGCTGAGAACCTGTGATTTGTGTTGTTGAAACTGGTGATATATATGGTGCAAATTACTGATTTCTTAGATCTAGGGTTTTATTTTGTTGTCGATTTACTTGTTAGTTTATTTTTGTTTATAAGCATGTGATCTGATGAGAACCTGTGATTTGTGTTGTTGAAACTGGTGATATGGTGCAAATTACTGATTTCTTAGATCTAGGGTTTTGAGATCTAGGATTTTAGTTTCTTTTCGATTTATCTTGTTTATTTTTGCTTATAAGCTTGTGATATGATGATGAGAACGTGTGATCTGTGTTGTTGAAACTGGTGATGTGGTGCAAATTAGTGATTACAATGATAGGGTTTTTATCATAAGGTGCTTCTCGTTTAATTGAAGTGATTGTTGAATTCAGGTGCTAGTTTCCAGTAAAGAAGAAGTAGATGCTGTGTTGTCACCGGCTATGGTTGCGGTTATGAGACTTTCCAGACGAATAAATGAATTACCCGAGGGTGATGAAGATGACATTGAAACATCTCCTGTGTCTTGCTGTGTCCGTTTATTGGTTCCTTCTGGACAAGCATATAGTCTCATTGGTCGACAAGGGTTGATAGTCAAGTCGATGCAGGAGGCTAGTGGCGCCGCAATACAGGTTTTCTCAAGAGGTATATGTTTTGTTTGGAAATTATGTAGAGTATTCAATTCCCTTTAATTGCATAATGTATTATAAGTGATTTGTTGGATTTTATCTTTGGTGATCTTCTAATTAGGTATATGATTTTGGGAGAGATAATCGATATTGTTTTAGTTGGCGAAGATATCTTGAATTGCCATATATTGTGTTGCATAACTATTTATTTGCCTGAGATGTTTAATTTATTGTCTGATTACTTTGATACTTCTGTTTCCTCCGTCCATCATTTATATTAGTAGATGTAGATCCGTGTCTGACCTTTCGTGCCAATTTCTAAGGGCTTCCCTTTAGATTTGCTCACTCTTGCTATATTTGACTGCCATTAATTGGAACCAAAAACTTTAGGCAATGATATATTAATGGTCTGCTCATTTTTTAAGTTGTCTCCGGACTAAGTATCCATAAGCCTAACTCCAGGAATCAATTTGTTTCCACATGCCCATATCCATTATAACTTTGTTCCTGAAGTACAGTTCATCATTTTGCTATGAGTCATCTAACACTAAAGTTCGTGTATAGATGAAGTTCCAGCATGTAATATCGATTCAGATGGCTGGCCCGGATGCAACGTGTACAGATTGATCGTGCCGCTGATGAAAGTGGGCTCCATCATTGGAAAGAAACGAGAGACCGTCAAGAAGCTGTGTGTTGAGACTGGTGCTCGTGTCAATGTTCTTCCTGGGCTTGTGACTTGTCCTCATCGCGTAGTGAGTGCTTCGTTAATTTTTTTCATCTAGGGTTTTTAGTTTGTTCTTGTTTATCTTTATGTGAACCGGTGATTTTGTTGTAGTTGAAACTTGTGATTTTGTGCAAATCAGTGATTATGATGATTTTGTTCTTGATTTTGATTTTGATGTATATTATAGCAGCGGGGCGGGGCGGGGCGGGGCGGGGCGGGGCGGGGCGAAATTATATTAAATCCCCAGTGGGGCGGGGATGTGGATTGAAAATAAATCCCCGCGGGGAATGGGGCGGGGACGGGGCAGGAAAAATATATATGGGGCGGGGCTGGGAAATGAATTCCCCGCCCCAAACCCGCCCCATTTTTAACCCTAGGGTAAAAACAAGTAATTTGCAGTCGCGAGGATGCTTGCAAATAGATCATTACTTTGGAAGAATATGTCAATAATCGGTGAGCTATCTGTGTTCTCAATTCTCATTACATTAAAACCCGAGGAAAGTGAAACCATAAGATTATTAACTAATCGGAGAAATGCAGAAACTTTACATCCTGAAAGGAAGAGTGATTATTTCATTATAACTTTAAAGTGTATGCTAAAAAAAAAGGTTTAAGATTCTGCATTTTCGGGAGACAAAACTTGAGTGAGGCCAGCTGAAACTGTATACAAGTTCTAATTTGTCTTGTATCAGGTACTATTTTTGCAGCCAACTATATCAAAAATATGAGAAATGCTCTTAATGTAAAAATCGTGTTTTATCTAGGAAGTGGCAGATCAAGCAAGATTATTAACCTTAATATGTGTATTACTTGTGAAAACCGATTCAGCCACTCACAAAATACCTGTGGGTGGCGAACTGCAATTATCTAAAGTTTGCATACTAAATTGTTTTTGAGCCGGAATCTAGGGGTGCGAATTGCAATAAGCTCTTATCCTAACTTGAATTGTTAATTAAATTGGTGTAGGCTGTAGCCGGTTTTGAAACCGTTAGAGATATTATTGCTGCTTCACACCTGGTAGAAAACATGAAGGGTTAATCATTGATGATCCGCTTACTGAATGTTATAAGAGGTTGGGTTGTTCAATAATTCCTATGGACAATGATTCGGAAGACTACATGATGATTGTGAACAATCTGGAGAAAACTTATGGACCTGTCAAAGTCAGAGATACTGTATGATAGATATGTAGAGATCTCACTTCCTATTTTATGTACGATAGAACGTAAGCCGCTGATCACTTCCTTTTGTTCTGTTTCAGAGTTGCTCTGTCTCAGGCGAGAATATATTTGCTGTTGAAGCGAGTGCTTGCCATCCTTGGAAGAGATGAAGAAGCTGCCAAACAAAGTTTTGCTTTGGTGTGGTAACTACTGGTAAACCGCAGTCATTTACTGATAGACTTTATTGTTTTTTCTGTTCTATGTGGTGAATTCTGATGGTGGTGATGATTTCTGAATTCTGTAATTGACATGGAAGGTACAAGGAGCTCAAAACTTATGCGACACTTGCACAAGAGATTCTTGTAGGCGGTTTGCTGTTCCTGGTTACATGGTGAGGCAGCTCTTTGGTTGCTAATGTTGCACCACATTTTCACCTTGTGTAGTTATCTCAGTTCTACTGATTGAAACATTTGGTGGTGTTATAATTTGGGAAAGCAATTGTATGCAATACGAGCTCGCTGTTGTTTGATTAGGCCAGATGGTTTCTTGGTTGTTGGCTTGTTGCTGTTGCTTCTTTGGGCGAGGATTTTATGGGCCTATTTGTTTCAAGGAAGTAGAAGCAGCTTCTGACTTCTGTTTTTTTTCACTCGTTTGTGTAAATAAGTAAAATTATTTTTAAGAAGCTGAGAATACTAGTTTTTCTCTCACAGCTTCTACTTCTTTTCCAAACACGTTATTAACTTATTTACTTCTTACTTTTAACCCACTTCTTTACTTGAAGTAAGAAGTCACTTTTTTTAAGTTTGCCAAAATGGTTTTTTTAAATTTTAATAGAACAGAGGTGACAAGTCACAACTCCACGGGAAATAGCATCCTACAATCCTGCTATATATAGCAGCATCTAACCTAGTGAGGAAGGAATAACTAATCATATCTGGCATAATCAGAAAAAGGTACTTTATTTTAAGTCACCAAATATTTTGAGGAGAATAAGATTGCCGTGAAGGTATGTTATTTAAACTATTCTATACAAATAAAAATCGAGCATCAAAATACCTTTTTAGAGTAGTCTTTGTATTCCTAAATTATTCAAACTAATCTAAATAAATATGCCACTGTGCTTTAAAATGACATTTACTTATTTTTATTATATGAATATAAATTATAATAATTAAAATGACAAGTAAACTCATATTCGAATAAGCGAATTCATTTTTAACCTTATAAGAAGGGATGGACGCGCGGCACTTCGGATCGGGAGTACTATCCCTGCCCCTGATCCCTCGAATTTAATACCCATCCCCAACCACGCGCCGAACCTCGAACGGGGATTCTTTGCCTGATTATGTATTCGCCTAAGATGTTTCTATTGTCTTATCACTTTGATATGTCTGCTTCCTCCCTTTTAGGAGCTTGTTTGTGCATTCTGAGATGACTACTTACAAAGTTAGAGTTGTTAAATGTGGATGACATGCATGTGATAATTTGTTATAGGGATTCAAAATATTAGATTAGTCGTATTCTCATTTTTTAAATTGTCTCCGGACTAAGTATCCATAAGTCTAACTCCAGGAGTTTATTCGTTCCCACATGCCCATATCCATAATTACTTTGTTAGTGAAGTACAATTGATCATTATACTATGAGTCATCTAACTAAAGTTTTTTGGATAGCTGAAGTCCCAACCTATGTCATCGATCCAGATGAAAAGGTTGTGGAATTGGAAGGAGAGGCCATCAATGTTCTTAAAGCTCTTAAATATGTTGGTGGACACTTGAGAAATTTTTTGGTGGATCATAGTGTTCTTCCTTTATTTGAGAAGAATGTAAGTTTACCTTTGTACACTTGTATAGCTTTATAATGTGTTTATGCTTTGAATTACATTTTGCTACTTGACTTGTGAAAACACTAAATTGTGCCTCTATATAAACTTATTCAACAAACTGATAATGCTGACAAGATGATGCTGAACCCGACTACTCAAGCAGGATCTGATGGTAGTGAATACTCTGATCTTTCGGTAAAGCAGGATGCACTTTTTGCTGATCTCGAAAGGAATGAGGACCCTGTATCCTATTTGTCTGGGTGGCCATATAATGGACAAGCGGCTGGACCTCCAAGAATATCTTCTTTGGAGGTTGGACCTATCAATCCTCAGGTTTGTTATACCGCATTTGTCCATTTACCATCTATGAGGGGACCTATCAGGGATTTGGTCTATTGGGGCTGTAGGGGCTGCGCTTTAGAAAAAAACTTTGATCGAAGAAAAATATATTCAACACTAATGTCTTTATGTTTAATGAAGTTCATTAACTCAAGAACCATTGCGCTTCAGTTTCCCCTACTTACAGTATTCTCTCTTTAGAGATTACTGAATAAGGGAGGATTAAGTGGTACCAGGAAGCGCGAGATAGATGCTTTAGCCTTTTTTCTTTTTGTTTCTTTGTAATAAATTGAAATTTTAAACTTGAGTTAACCTGTTTAGTTTTAAATTTTGAACCTGTGCAATTGTGCAATGATGGCTGGCAAAAACTGTGGTGCTGATTAATCTTGATAAATTCCTAGCAGAACTTTGCCATTCTTTCGGTCTGCTTCACAGCAAACCAAAACAAAGGAATAGGTTATCTCCTGTTTTCCAACTGGTACCAAACAAAGGAATCCCCTCGAATTCTACCATTGATAAATCGATAAACATCTTTACACATGCAGAATCCATCTATCTTACAATATCTCCAGTGACCCCCTTGATCGGTAATTTCCACTGTTGATCCATGGTCTCTCCATACCCTCTTTCTCTTTGTTCTGCAAACACCGACCACCTACGAGGCATTTACAGAAGATCTCTCAAATGCTGAAGGCTACAACCTTTACTCCTCCTTATCTCTATCCCTCTCTACTGCCACCTCACCACATTAATTAAGGATTTAATTACCCTTTATTACCCTAGTACATATGTCACTTTAGTAGAGGGTTTGTATTGAGGCATTGCATATTGATTGCATCAAAAAGAGAATACACAAGCTAAACTATTAGGATGTTTACACACATTCAAGACCAAAAATTAGTTTGTCTGAAAGTGGAACCAAATCACCCGAGCATCCATTAGCCATTACTAATAGATATCCTGGGAAATCTATTTACTGATTCGAGGGTCTCTTTTTTTAGTTTTAAAAGCCCTTCAGATTTTTATCAAAGACTAAACTGTTACATTGTTGAATCTGTTTACAGTTAGTGTTGATTTATATTGTCTGGGAGATTTCCAGTCTGTGCTCTGTTCTCATATGTGTTTCGGACATTCTGGAATATCATCTGTATATTACCCTGAAGTGTGGTGTTTCTGACTGTGACATGTTTCCTCATAAATAGGTAGCACAAACAACGCAAGTTCCTCTCATGTATGCCCATGGCATTATTGGAGTAGATGGATCAAATATCGCATACATCCGTCGGTATAGTGGTGCTATTGTGACTGTGCAAGAAAGCCCAGGTTTACCAGATGAAATAACCATTCAGATTAAGGGGACACCATCAGAGGTTGAGGTTGCTCAGCAACTTATTCAGGTAAGAGGATCATTTACACGTGTTCCTCGGCTAAGGACTTCTGCAAAACCTCTTCGGATTGCGTGAAGTGATCCTTGTAATGCCAGGATGGGGACTCTCTCTTTTCTGAATCTCTCCTCTTCTCCGGACTCTTAGCTCTTAGGAAGAAGATTCTATAAGAAAAAGTCTTGTATGCGCGACATGATACGCCGCATTGAGCGAAATGGCTTTATATTTTTTGACATGCTATCAAATTATATTTAGTTTTCCTATGGACCATTTAAGTCATAGAATTTCAGCTAAAATGTGTTTTATTTATGTTATCGGTGTTAACTATGTCCAAAATCATATATATATATATATTATATATGACTGGTTCTCTTTTGAGCGCGACCCTATATATGTATATTATTACATTCTTTCAGGTTTTACTAGGTCCCGGTCATGTGATCTTAGTTGACCATAATATACTCAATATCCTGGTTGTCATCAAATTAAATAATTAAAATTATTGTTATTTGCAAATTGCATCCCTACATTTGGGGTCAAAATCACTTTATATTTTTTCATGAAAATCCTGTCCTGTGCTTGCTTTCTCATACTACAGTTAGATCAATGAATTAGACATGACAATACACAGTTTTCTTGTATTATGATTTCTCCAAGTACATGCTAATGCTAGAACCCATACATGGTATAACTAGGAAGGGAAATAAGTGTTTATAAGATCCTGGCTAATATTTCTTTTTCATTCTGTAGGAATGTGTTAGCAAGCTGGACGAAGATCTCCTCAGGAGCTAACGCAATCAGAACTAGGGGACATGGTAGCTCCAGGATGTAAATGCTGGGATAAGATTTCCTTTTACATATGTTGTTTATATTTACATTTCCTGTTTTCTTTTTGCCCCCTTAGAGTCCTTGCTGGTTGTTCTGTTGTACAATTTAAGTAGATTGTTGGTTTAAGTTTGAGACAGATGATTTATACAATTAAGCTTTTCAAATCTTATTTCTACATTATCTATAAATTAAGCAGGATCTCGAGGAGGCAACATGGCATGCTTAGAGATATTCCTAATTTTTGAGATATATAGGACTTGATTTAAATAGCGTTACAATGAAATCTTATCAAATTTGTGCCCTTCTAAATTGCTAGCTGATGGGCAGTAAGTGTCCTCAACTATATATATGCCTAGCAAAACTTCAAGAGCGGGGTGAAGGGATGAGAAATGAGGGCAGGAAGAGTGGGAGGCTGGGGTTTCAAGAGATTAGGGTTTAGATAGGGGAAGTTGGTAGAAGAAATATTAGAATCCTATTATATTCTATTAACATATTTAATTAATAATTTTAAATTAATTGTTGTAGCAGTGGATATTTGGGTAAGTTCCATTTTTTAAAGAACTTCAAATTTAAGGACTTATTTTTTTAATATTTAATTAAAAAGGATATTTGGGTAAGTTTTTTTCAAAATTTAAGAACATTTTTAAGAAACAAATACTCCCTCTTTCCCCCTAGTTGTATACGCGGGGGAGCGGCACACACTTTAATGCTTCTTTAAAATATAGCTCTAGAGCTTATTTTTAAATTTTTTTTATGTATAAAAATTTAACTATCAAATTTTTATTCACTACAACAAAACAGGGTATTTACGACGGAAAGTAAGCCTAGCATCCGTCTGAAGTTCCGAATTTACGACGGAATACTTCCGTCGTTTTTGCTCAATTAGTAAGTTCGGAAAAATGTCACAATTTGATACATGCGTCGGAAGTATTATTAAGCATCGTTAGTTGTACTTGATGGGACCCACAATTTCACTAAAATAATAGTTAAACTTACGACGCACATTAAATCCGTCGTAAGTTCCGAATATTCAAGGAAAAAAACCTTAAAAATAAGTAATAGAATCATATTTTATAGAAGCATTGAAGTGCGTGTCAAATAAGGAAGGTAATATAAAACAACGCTAAAGAGATTTTTCTTTGATATGATTACTGAAACGGTCGAATTTATATTTTCGCGCGACCAAAAACTGTCGAAAATTCGAAAATATAAATTCTACGAGGAACGATCGAAAGATACTGAAATCATTTAAAAGTTTTCAAATTCGAAAGTGCAGCAAATTTCCCGTCCCGAATTATTTTTGATCAGAAATTATTTTCGACTAAAATCATGGTCGGAAAAACTGGAGTGCATGGTTGGTAAAAATAAATTTATTTTTGACCGTTTCTGGTCGCTTTTACTATTTTCAATCGAATTTATTTTCGGACGTTTATGGTCAAAAATAGCTTCCAGTCAAAAAAGCGATCGAAATCAGCCGCTTTTCTTGTGGTGTACTCATAATAGTCTAAAGTGATTGTAGAGCAGAATTAAATTTACACAAAATAGTTTCACAAAAGAATCATATTTAAAAAAAAAATATTTAGTTCGAGCGTTAAGGAGAGGTGTGTTCAACTCTAATTAACACTAATCTATGGATTTTAATGGATTGTATTTTATTTTGATTTCAAGCATTTTCTTGATAAAATATGATAGAACTGATTTAGAGTGTTTGGGATTCAAGTACAATGTTTCAAAATCTCACAGGATGATCTCTTGAAATATAGTAGGACTTCGAAAACCATAAAATACACAATATAGACCTACAAGATTCATTATTTTAAGATAGGAAAATGCTAGGTACTCCGAAATTTCTTCCAAAATTTTCTTCACAAATCCTAGTTTGCAATATCTGATTGGTTACACTCAAACTAATAATAATCGGATCGGAGCTCCTATATCCATATAAACCGCCTAATTAAAATCATCCATGTGTCTGCCACGTTATTTGTGAAAATTTTTTGAGATAGAATTTGGGGTAGATAATATATCACTCTTTATGATATCCAAAAAATTCATTGATATCATCATATTTAAATAGATTTTAAATAATTTTAATTAAATATCATAGATTTGCAAATATAATTTAAAATCCTTATTAAATATCAATAGATTTTACTCCCTCCATCACCCTCAATTGTTTACATTGGGGGACGGGGGCTCGGCACGCATTCTAATGCTATCATAAAATATAGTTTGATAAATTATTTTGAACTTTTTTGTTCTGAATAAAAATTTACTTTCTAAACTTTTATACAAAAAAGATAAATTTTTAAAAAAAAGTTATGAAACTATGTTTTATATGCGTCTTAAAATACGTGTCGAGCCATTAAAAAAATTGTAAAGAAATGAGAGGCACAGAAGGAGTATAGAGGGAGAATAAGATAAATTAAAATCTAAATTAAATAACCAAAGATTTTGATACGTTTTTTAAAATCTAAATTGAATAACCAAAGATTTTGATACGTTTTTTAAAATCTGAATTGAATAATCAAAGATTTTGATACGTTTTTTAAAATCTAAATTGAATATACCGAAACTTCATAAATGAAAAGAAAATCTTTAAAATCCCAATTGAATATGTCCCGATTCTCCGACTAGATACAGAAATTTCGCCAAAAACCTCAAAAAATTCATTTAAAAGAATAGCGGTCAATATCAAGGAATACCTAAATGCCGCAATTGCCCCTAGACCAATTGCCCAGTTATAAATAACCCCTCACTCTCATATTCTCAACACGCAGCAGCAGCCATCTTGGGGCAAGCATTTTTTACATCGCCGCTTTCTTTTTCGCTATCTTACCAACCCACCACCTTTCATAATCTCTCCCAATCAGTGGCCTCCTCGCACCCCACCGTCACCACCACCGCACCACTCACCGAGCCAGAGCTTGTTACATCTCCACTTACACCCACCGAATCCCCAGCGGCCCAGCCTGAGCAGCCCAAGTGGCCTGGTTGGTCCGGATACATCGTGTACAGAATAATCGTGCCTGCGACGAAAGTTAGCTGCATCATTGGTAGAAAGGGAGAGGCCGTCAAGAAGCTCTGCGCAGAGACTCGTGCTCGTGTCAATGTTCTTCATGGCCCTGTGATCACTTCTGCTCATCGCATCGTGAGTATCTAATTTCTTAGATCTAGGGTTTTACTTTCTCGTTTTGATTTATCTTGTTGTTTATTTTTGTTTATAAGCTTGTGATCTGATGAGAACATGTGATTTGTGTTGTTGAAACTGGTGATATATATGGTGCAAATTACTGATTTCTTAGATCTAGGGTTTTGAGATCTAGGGTTTTATTTTGTTGTCGATTTACTTGTTAGTTTATTTTTGTTTATAAGCATGTGATCTGATGAGAACCTGTGATTTGTGTTGTTGAAACTGGTGATATGGTGCAAATTACTGATTTCTTAGATCTAGGGTTTTGAGATCAAGGATTTTAGTTTCTTTTCGATTTATCTTGTTTATTTTTGCTTATAAGTTTGTGATCTGATGATGAGAACGTGTGATCTGTGTTGTTGAAACTGGTGATGTGGTGCAAATTAGTGATTAGAATGATAGGGTTTTTATCATAAGGTGCTTCTCGTTTAATTGAAGTGATTGTTGAATTCAGGTGCTGGTTTCTAGTAAAGAAGAAGTAGATGCTGTGTTGTCACCGGCTATGGTTGCGGTTATGAGACTATCCAGACGAATAAATGAATTACCCGAGGGTGATGAAGATGACATTGAAACGTCTCCTGTGTCTTGCTGTGTCCGTTTATTGGTTCCTTCTGGACAAGCATATAGTCTCATTGGTCGACAAGGGTTGACAGTCAAGTCGATGCAGGAGGCTAGTGGCGCCGCAATACAGGTTTTCTCAAGAGGTATATGTTTTGTTTGGAAATTATGTAGAGTATTCAATTCCCTTTAATTGCATAATGTATTATAAGTGATGTGTTGGATTTTATCTTTGGTGATCTTCTAATTAGGTATATGATTTTGGGAGAGATAATCGATATTGTTTTAGTTGGCGAAGATATCTTGAATTGCCATATATTGTGTTGCATAACTATTTATTTGCCTGAGATGTTTAATTTATTGTCTGATTACTTTGATACTTCTGTTTCCTCCGTCCATCATTTATATTAGTAGATGTAGATCCGTGTCTGACCTTTCGCGCCAATTTCTAAGGGCTTCCCTTTAGATTTGCTCACTCTTGCTATATTTGACTGCCATTAATTGGAACCAAAAACTTTAGGCAATGATATATTAATGGTCTGCTCATTTTTTAAGTTGTCTCCGGACTAAGTATCCATAAGCCTAACTCCAGGAATCAATTTGTTTCCACATGCCCATATCCATTATAACTTTGTTCCTGAAGTACAGTTCATCATTTTGCTATGAGTCATCTAACACTAAAGTTCGTGTATAGATGAAGTTCCAGCATGTAATATCGATTCAGATGGCTGGCCCGGATGCAACGTGTACAGATTGATCGTGCCGCTGATGAAAGTGGGCTCCATCATTGGAAAGAAAGGAGAGACCGTCAAGAAGCTGTGTGTTGAGACTGGTGCTCGTGTCAATGTTCTTCCTGGGCTTGTCACTTGTCCTCATCGCGTAGTGAGTGCTTCGTTAATTTTTTTCATCTAGGGTTTTCAGTTTGTTCTTGTTTATCTTTATGTGAACCGGTGATTTTGTTGTAGTTGAAACTTGTGATTTTGTGCAAATCAGTGATTATGATTATTTTGTTCTTGATTTTGATTTTGATGTTATTATAATTTTAAGTGATTGTTGAATTCAGGTGGTGATATCTGGTAAGGAGGATCCAGATGCTGCGTTATCGCCCGCTATGGTGGCCGTGATGCGGCTATCTAAGCAGGTAATTGGATTACCCGAGGGTGATGAAGATGATATCAAATCATCAGGAGCCGCTGCTGTGAATTGCTGTGTGCGTTTATTGGTGCCTTCGGGACAAGCCTTTAGCCTGATTGGCAGGCAAGGGGCGAGAATCAGGCCGATGCAGGAGGCGAGTGGCTCTGCAATTCGGGTACTTTCAAGTGGTATGTTTTGTTTTGGCGATTATGTGGGTAGTATTATGCATTTATGTGATGTTTGATATTCTTGGTGATTGACTAATACATGTTTATACCATGGAAATTTCGAGTCATGCTTAGCTTTTCGTAAGAAAGATCTTTTTCCTCAATTGATATAATGAAATGCAGCGTCACTAAGTTGAAGACAGAGTCGATTTTTTAGCAGGTTAATTAATGGGGTTAGATTGTGTTGCCTGATTATGTATTCGCCTAAGATGTTTCTATTGTCTTATCACTTTGATATGTCTGCTTCCTCCCTTTTAGGAGCTTGTTTGTGCATTCTGAGATGACTACTTACAAAGTTAGAGTTGTTAAATGTGGATGACATGCATGTGATAATTTGTTATAGGGATTCAAAATATTAGATTAGTCGTATTCTCATTTTTTAAATTGTCTCCGGACTAAGTATCCATAAGTCTAACTCCAGGAGTTTATTCGTTCCCACATGCCCATATCCATAATTACTTTGTTAGTGAAGTACAATTGATCATTATACTATGAGTCATCTAACTAAAGTTTTTTGGATAGCTGAAGTCCCAACCTATGTCATCGATCCAGATGAAAAGGTTGTGGAATTGGAAGGAGAAGCCATCAATGTTCTTAAAGCTCTTAAATATGTTGCTGGACACTTGAGAAATTTTTTGGTGGATCACAGTGTTCTTCCTTTATTTGAGAAGAATGTAAGTTTACCTTTGTACACTTGTATAGCTTTATAATGTGTTTATGCTTTGAATTACATTTTGCTACTTGACTTGTGAAAACACTAAATTGTGCCTCTATATAAACTTATTCGACAGACTGATAATGCTGACAAGATGACGCTGAACCCGACTACTCAAGCAGGATCTGATGGTTGTGAATACTCTGATCTTTCGGATTATGAGGATACCGCAGCTACTGGATGTGAAAGGGTCATCCTATGTTTGTTGTTTTCATGTACATCTCCTGTAATATTTTTCTTGTAAGAGTCCTGGTTGTTATATTGAAAAGATAATAAGTCTTAGACAGATGATTATACAATTAGTTTAGGAACCTGGATCGGTTGAGATGAAATGTAGAGATTTAGCTAGGGTACTCTCACTGCCGGTTACCATGTTTGTAATATTTATTATGATAAATATATTAATTTGAATGTTGTACACAATATTTTTTTATTAATTTTTAGATATAAATTTATTTTAAATAATATTTAAGTAATTAATCTATTAGTACCTTATCTTAGCTGATATACAGAGATGGACTTTCATTTATCACACAATATAATCCACATATGATAGATTATGCTACACTTGTTAGTGGAGAGACTTGTTAATTTGTCAAAACCCAATAGATACCATTCATTAACGATTAACTTATACATATAGTTTGACCTATAACGTCAATTGAAATTGATTTCATAAAATCTCTGAGAGATCGTCATTGAGATAAAATGGAATGTTGAAAAACACACATACATATATAATATATTTATACGAGTCGCTACGATTGTTTAGATTATATCGATCTTTATATATAAATTTCACTCCCTTTTCTATGAGAAAAAATAAGTTCTATATATCTATTTATAAAATTACACTTTGCATCCCGTATGTTTCAAACTCGATACAGGTTACACCATTTTTATGGATGAACGTTAAAATTGACTGTTAACATTAGTCAAAGGGAAATAATTGCCTTTTCATTCTACAATCCGGCAATTATTCAAAATCGTTCTAAAGCATTACTTCGTCGTCTTAGTAGACCCGGTACGATTCTTCGCGCACAATCACAGAGTGGTGGATCCACACATGCATTTGAATATATTATACTTTGTAATCAACAGAACTGATGAACCGAAACCCAACATTTGAGTCCGTCCAAGCCGTTCTCTCAACCACCCTCTTTGATGGCCTACAAAGGCACATCTCAGCCATGATCCAGATGAGATAGATAATATTTAGGGCTTATAGAAGACCTGTATATGATGAAGAAGAAACATAATTAGGGTTAAGATGCAAAGAGTTGATATATACATACACAGTAATATAATCGTTAAAATGCATAAATCCTGTTATATCCTTGAAAATTTTAACGTTAACATCTTAATTGGATGCTAAAACGGACTGAGGGTGTAACTTGAATCGGCTTTGAAACACACGGGATGCAAAATAAAATTTTATAAAGTAGACATTGATTTTTGGCCATAGAAAAGGGATGCAAAATACAAGTCACTCTTATATATAACAAGCATAGAGAGGATAAATTAGTTGTATATTATAGTACTACTAAATAAATACTAATTTTTTTTTTTTGATGGAAAATAAATACTAATTATAACATGTAATGTAAGTTACATATAAATATTAGTGTTGGGGTTCTGTATATTCCTAACTTTTTTTGTAGTTTTTGTAGACCAAATAATTTATCATTAGATCACAACACTAATGTATGACTGAGATTTAGGGAATAAAATAATAATTTTTATATTTATTTCAACTATCGTATGAGAATTTGTAGAAAACGTATATCTTGCAACTGTAAAAAGGACTATCCCAGTATCGCGTATACATCATTATCACCTACATCTCTCCTAAAAAACTTTAGTTACAATAAAATCTCATCACTGTTAATAAGCTTGCAGCACCATCGTGGTTTGCATCAGTGTTACATCTTTGAGCTTAGCATCACCGCCCGACTGCCATCAGCGACTTCAATTATGTTTATATGTCAGTTGCAAAACATCCAACCCAACTATATCTATCATCGTCCTTTATTTTCATTGTATGCATATGTGATACATTATATAATATCTAGAATTTGTTTAATTAGTGATGATATTGTAGAACTAAACTTGAGTAAAAATGGGTTTTAATTGAAGAACAACCGAATGTCCACTTGTTCTTCGTGGATAATGTTTTTTTCCGGAATGCATGTCATCTATTTTAATCAATTGGAGGTGCAACACAATGAAGAAGATCGAAAATCGGTGATGAACGAAGTGGGCAAACAAGGAACATAGAGTGCAGAACTAACTTAGACAAATGAAGATGCAGCACGACGGGGAAAAAAGATCGAAAATCGATGATGAACGAAGTGGGAAACAAGGAACGTAAAGTGCAGAACTAACACAAAGTATGGAGATAGATACAAAAAACAGAGAAGCATTACTGCTACCTTGATTGTAGCTTGCGGTTGTAACTGTTAGAAAATGTAACTACTGCATTTTATATAGTCTATCTAATATTCAACCGTTAGATCACAAATAATGAATGTCTAAGATGTTGGTGTACAATACTACAAATAAAATGTGGTCTCCAAGAACAAATTTCTTGGAGACATATCGATATAGATGAGTCTATCCGGAGATATATCGATATAAAGATAACAATCATATCACTAGTTTAATTAGTGTTAATAGTTATCTAAAATTCCATTTCATTTTATAATTAGAACTCATCTAATTAGTTAATATCATCTCCGTTTCGAAATATATGTTGCTTACTTTTTGGCACATATTTTTAAGTGTTTTGACAGCATAGCTAAAATCAGCCGTTAACTTTATAATAAAAAGAAAAATCAGCGGGGTATTTTCGAGAAAACACACATTTTGCTGTATGTATTTGTATGTGTGCACTGGGGAGTGGGGACAAAGCTCAACCGTATTCTCCCCCAAAATGCTGAGCAACTTTCAGAACCAAGCGGATAGACTTATCCATCACCTCCAGCGCCGTCAAAATCGGCGGTAACCCTGACCAATGGCGCCGGTGAACTCGTCAGTGATCTTGCCACCGCCAGGAGAGGATTTTGGAGAGGCGGAGAGGCGTGGGAAGAGAGTGGAGGGGGGGCAGAGTTTGCGAGTAGTGAAGCGGGAGGTAGGGGTGGAGGAGAGGGAGGGCTTGAAAGTGGCTTTGGAGAGAGATGAGCGGAGGAGAGAGGCGACTTCCGAGAAGACATAGCGGCGAGAGAGATGTGTGTGTGTTAGACTGTTAGAATTTGAATGCGTTTGTCCAGGAGGATGTAACCATTAGATGCTGATGTTATTATTTACATCATATTTGGTATAATTAGAAAAAGGTACTTTATACCAAATATTTTGAGAAGAATAGTATGTTATTATTATTTACATTGTTATAAATAGAATATATTAGTTCATGATGTGTAATCTTTTTTAAAGTTTTCTTACAGGCTTTCAAAGATTCGACAAATATAGTCAACCTTTTGTGGTTGAAGTTGATGTTTTAAAGACATTGACTATAATTTTTTATTTTTGGCAAGCTAACTCATTTTTTAGCCAAAGGGTTTTGATGTTGAAAGATGCTCTTAGCGGATGTTTGACTAATTTATTTTACAGAAATAAGGGTTTATTTTGAAAAAAATACATGGAAACTCTACTTTTATTTGAGAAAAAGGTAAGCCCTTATTTTTGTCCACATAATGAATACTAAACACCTTCTTAACACGTATATTAAAAAAGTAATAATAAAAATATGTATTTTTTTTTAAAAATAAACCTTATAAGCTCTTAAAAATTTTTAGCCAACGTACTCCTAATATGATCTTGAAATACAATTTGCAAATTCCAAAGTACCATCAGGATGATTCCTATCTTTGTTTTTCTTTTATACTAGTCATGAAGTGGCAAGTTGATATTTGATCAGATGACAATATCAGACATGATTCGAACTCGTAACCATGTTTATTAACCCATATAAAGATAAAATCCCAAGATAACGTGAAAATTATCCGTTTGACTCGAAATTAGAATTTCATTCTTAAAACTTAAATTTTCAACTTTAAATTATTCGAGTATATGATTATTTCTGTGTGATTTAATTGCTCTTGAGTTGGGCATCTAAAAATTCTTGAAAGTATTTAGGATTACGAGTGCGGCACTAGTAGGCAGTAGCGCAGAAACCAGCTCAATGCACATTATTACTTGACACAAATAATGTTTAACTATTCACGTACCAATTCTGATCATATATCTTCTGTTCTGGGATGGGAGGATATGCTGGCTAGTGATTTAATAGGCCAGTCTCAAATCTCAATGGGATCAGATGCATGTGCCGGGAGAGCAAGGCAGACTGAAAATATAGTACTACACTTTTTGCTCTATTTTCTTTTCTGCTCGGGAACCATGATTTCATTTGAAATTCTGGATTTGATCAAATGAGTTGTGTGAGAATTTAGATTTGGATTTCATTTGAAATCCACACATCAATGTTAGTGAGTATAGATCTGAGAATTCGAAATGACAACTCAAATCCTGTCATTTGAAATGAAATGCATGTTTCTAAACGGCACTTATAGAATTTCAATTTCTGTTTACGTATCATAACTGTAATAGGCATAAAACTTGTCTTAGCTTATGTGTTAATGGGAGCTAAAATCTTCTTCCCAACTTTTTATGGAGCAAACATAT